>NW_027077727.1:0-236000 GCF_963924675.1 Phocoena phocoena
CCCAGGGACAATTCTGGACCTTTGGGACCATCCAGAATCACCATAGCCTAAACTTTGCACGGCCTGGGGACCACTCTTTCGCATGTCCAGCGATCCCCACTTCGAACCCTTTCTCAGCAGAGGCAGGCACTCTCTCAGTTGTACTAGATACCTCCGCAGAAGCTTCAGAGAAACGTGCTGCGTCATTCAGCTTGAAAGTGGGACGCGGATGGGAGAGTACACTTTCTCCCCGTTTGGAGGTGCCTTGCGCTTGGCTTCTAAGCTACCTGAAGAGCAATAGCGGCCCGACGTCTCTTCACGGCAGGATTGTCGTTGTGGGCCAAGGCTGCGTGTTCTCTAAAGCGAAAATTGTGCTGGCAATACTTTTCTAGAAACTTTTCTCACTGCACCACATGTTCAGCACTGGCCAAACGAAAGGGGACCTCAGGCCTGAAGGTAAGTTCCACTACTTCACATCGGGGGAGTGGGGTGTACAGTGGTTTCCATGAGGCCATACTGCACCTCAGAGGGCCTTAATTCTTCGATGCTCCTGGGGGCACACAGGATAGGAGATCGTTCACCTCTTTCGCATGATGACTTCTCTCCGTGCCGGAACGGCGGATCCTGGCTTCTGAGGAAACGTAGCCTTAAACGGGCCCCTGGAGAAAGCTCTTCACATTCATAGCCAGGGCAACGTACTGCTCTCTGGGTTGCCTACGTTGAGTGCTCCAGTCGTCAAAGAGCCTCGCAAAAGCAGCGCCGGGCAGACCCTCCCTGCCAGTCGAACGGCCCCCTTGAGTGAAAGAGAACTGCGGTGCCAATAGACACCGTGCTGACGACTGGCTCCAGGAGGAGATTCGGGACAGCACTCTCACAGAAGCGAAAGATAGGCTGTGGGCCCAGCTTGAGGAACAGTACGTTTTGCACACTTAACCCAGCTAGGCGTGAGCCAGAGAACCTTGGTCACTGAGGCCTACTTAAGGTACTGGCATACTTAACCCAGTAGATCCCATGCAGAGGTCCCCGTGCCCGAAAGTGCCTCCACGGAAAAGCCCTGTTCCTCCCGTGTGTTTCCTTGAGGCAATCAGGAACCACTGAGGATAACTACGTGAGCTCAGGTTTGAAACTGGGCGACCCTGGGCAAACCTTATTCCCCTCCGTGGTCGACGAGACCGTTGCGGGTCATAAGCTGCCTGAAGCACAGTCCTCGCGCCCACCTTCTCTTTGCTCTCTGAAGGCCTCACATGAGAAGTCTGAGTTTACTCGTGACGGAAGCAGTCTGAGTGTACTCGTGTGAGGCCTGCTGCTCTCAGTTCCCGGCTGGGAGCTTCAGCAGGAGCACTCTAGAGCTCGCCGACAAAAGAAATGTGAGTCCCCCCCGGGCCTCAAGTAAAAGTCCAGATTTCCCCCGTTAGGAACACCTCGGAGTGCCATAGGAGCGAAGAAGCATGCGTTAAGGGAATGCTTCAACAGGGTAAGGGATTTATTTCACGAGACACAGTGCACTCACTCACGTTGGTTGCAACAATTGTCAAAGGGCACTGTACGCCTTCCAATTCCTCTGTTGTGTTTGAGCCTCAGGAAGTAAATGCATTCGTTTGGTTAAGCTCCATGCACGTGCAACGATAATGGTGAAGCGCTGCCCTGTTCGCTTGAAAGCTCTCGTTTGTAACGGCCTTCCAACGGCCTCAACGTACGCAGTTCTAAACCGCCTTACATTCCGTGCTGGTGTGCCCCCAAGGAGGAATTTGGGCTCTTTTGTGAAACACCAATGTGCGTCACAAATGAAGCCAGGGGGCTCCCCCAGGACGTCTGCGTACGGCAGTCGGTTCCCAGATGTTTACTTCCAGCCGGAGAAAGAAAAAAAGGACAGTTTTCCGAGGGACAATTCTGGATCTTCGGGACCATCCAGAATCACCAAAGCGTAAACTTTGAACGACCTGAGGAACGATCTTTCGCATGTCCAGGGATCCCCACGTCAAAATCTTTCTCAGCAGAGGCAGGCACTATGTCACTTGCACTAGATAGCTCGGCAGAACCTTCCGAGAAACATGCTGCGTCATTCAGCTTGAGAGTGGGACGCGGATGGGAGAGTACGCTTTCTCCCCGTTTGGAGGTGCCTTGCGCTTGGCTTCGAAGCTGCCTGAACAGCACTAGCGGCCCGACGTCTCTTCACGGCAGGAATGTCGTTGTGGGCCAAGGCTGCGTGTTCTCCAAAGCGAAAACTCTGCTGGCAATACCTTTCTAGGAACTCCTCCCACGGTTCAGCTCTGGCCAAACGAAAGGGGACCTCAGGCCTCAAGGTAAGTTCCAGTGTTTCACGTCGGAGGAGTTGGGCGTGCAGTGGTTTGCATGAGGCCATACTGCACCACGGAGTGCCTTAACTCTTCGAGGCTCCTGGGGGCACACAGGATAGGAGCTCGTTCAACAATTTCGCATGATGACTTCTCTCCGTGCCGGAACGGCGGATCCTGGCTCCTGAGGAAACGTAACCTAAACAGGCCCCTGGAGAAAGCTCTTCACAGTCATAGCCAGGGCAACGTACTGCTCTCTGGGTTGACTAGGTTGAGTGCCCCAGTCGTCCAAGAGCCTCACGAAAGAAGCGCTGGGCAGACTCTTTTTGACTGTCGAACGGACTCCTTGACTGAAAGAGAACTGCAGTGTCAATAGGCACCGTGCTGAAGACTGGCTCCAGGAGGAGATTCCGGACAGCACTCCCACAGAAGCGAAAGGTAGGCTGTGGGCCCAGCCTGAGGAACAGTACGTTTTGCAAACTTAAGACAGCTAAGCATGAGCCAGAGAGCCTTGGTCACTGAGGCCTACCTAATGCACTGGCATACTTATCCTGTAGATCGACTGCAGAGGTCCCTGTGCCCAAAAGTGCCTCCGTGGAAGGGCCCTGTTCCTCCCGTGTGTTTCCTTGAGGCAATCAGGAACCACTGAGGATAACTACGTGAGCTCAGGTTTGAAACTGGGCGACCCTGGGCAAACCTTATTCCCCTCCGTGGTCGACGAGACCGTTGCGGGTCATAAGCTGCCTGAAGCACAGTCCTCGCGCCCACCTTCTCTTTGCTGTCTGAAGGCCTCACATAAGAAGTCTGAGTTTACTCGTGACGGAAGCAGTCTGAGTGTACTCGTGTGAGGCCTGCTGCTCTCAGTTCCCGGCTGGGAGCTTCAGCAGGAGCACTCTGGAGCTCGCCGACAAAAGAATTGTGAGCCCCCCACCCCCCCCGGCCTCAATTATAAGTCCAGATTTCCCCCGTTAGGAACACCTCGGAGTGCCATAGGAGCGAAGAAACATGCGTTAACGGAATGCTTCAGCAGTGTAAGGGATTCATTTCACGCGACACCGTGCACTCACGTTCGTTGTAACAACGGTCAAAGGGCACTGTATGCCTTCCAACTCCTCTGTTGTGTTTGAGCCACAGGAAGTAAATGCATTCGTTAGAATAAGCTCCATGCACGTGCCACGATGATGGCGAAGCGCTTCCCTGTTGAGAGCTTGAGAGCTCTCGTCTGTACGGCTCTCCAACGGCCTCAAGGTCCGCAGTTCTAAACAGCCTTACATTCCATGCTGCTGTGTCCGCAAGGAGGAATTTGGGCTCCTCTGTGAAACACCAATGTGCGTCACAAATGTAACCAGGGAGCTCCCCCAGGACGTCTGCGTACGCAGTCGGTTCCCAGATGTTTACATCCAGCGGGAGAAAGAGAAAAAGGACAGCTTTCCCAGGGACAATTCTGGACCTTTGGGACCATCCAGAATCACCATAGCCTAAACTTTGCACGGCCTGGGGACCACTCTTTCGCATGTCCAGCGATCCCCACTTCGAACCCTTTCTCAGCAGAGGCAGGCACTCTCTCAGTTGTACTAGATACCTCCGCAGAAGCTTCAGAGAAACGTGCTGCGTCATTCAGCTTGAAAGTGGGACGCGGATGGGAGAGTACACTTTCTCCCCGTTTGGAGGTGCCTTGCGCTTGGCTTCTAAGCTACCTGAAGAGCAATAGCGGCCCGACGTCTCTTCACGGCAGGATTGTCGTTGTGGGCCAAGGCTGCGTGTTCTCTAAAGCGAAAATTGTGCTGGCAATACTTTTCTAGAAACTTTTCTCACTGCACCACATGTTCAGCACTGGCCAAACGAAAGGGGACCTCAGGCCTGAAGGTAAGTTCCACTACTTCACATCGGGGGAGTGGGGTGTACAGTGGTTTCCATGAGGCCATACTGCACCTCAGAGGGCCTTAATTCTTCGATGCTCCTGGGGGCACACAGGATAGGAGATCGTTCACCTCTTTCGCATGATGACTTCTCTCCGTGCCGGAACGGCGGATCCTGGCTTCTGAGGAAACGTAGCCTTAAACGGGCCCCTGGAGAAAGCTCTTCACATTCATAGCCAGGGCAACGTACTGCTCTCTGGGTTGCCTACGTTGAGTGCTCCAGTCGTCAAAGAGCCTCGCAAAAGCAGCGCCGGGCAGACCCTCCCTGCCAGTCGAACGGCCCCCTTGAGTGAAAGAGAACTGCGGTGCCAATAGACACCGTGCTGACGACTGGCTCCAGGAGGAGATTCGGGACAGCACTCTCACAGAAGCGAAAGATAGGCTGTGGGCCCAGCTTGAGGAACAGTACGTTTTGCACACTTAACACCGCTAAGCATGAGCCAGAGAACCTTGGTCACTGAGGCCTACCTAAGGTACTGGCATACTTAACCCAGTAGATCCCATGCAGAGGTCCCCGTGCCCGAAAGTGCCTCCACGGAAAAGCCCTGTTCCTCCCGTGTGTTTCCTTGAGGCAATCAGGAACCACTGAGGATAACTACGTGAGCTCAGGTTTGAAACTGGGCGACCCTGGGCAAACCTTATTCCCCTCCGTGGTCGACGAGACCGTTGCGGGTCATAAGCTGCCTGAAGCACAGTCCTCGCGCCCACCTTCTCTTTGCTCTCTGAAGGCCTCACATGAGAAGTCTGAGTTTACTCGTGACGGAAGCAGTCTGAGTGTACTCGTGTGAGGCCTGCTGCTCTCAGTTCCCGGCTGGGAGCATCAGCAGGAGCACTCTGGAGTCGCCGACAAAAGAATTGTGAGCCCCCCCCCCACCGGCCTCAATTATAAGTCCAGATTTCCCCCGTTAGGAACACCTCGGAGTGCCATAGGAGCGAAGAAACATGCGTTAACGGAATGTTTCAGCAGTGTAAGGGATTCATTTCACGCGACACCGTGCACTCACGTTCGTTGTAACAACGGTCAAAGGGCACTGTATGCCTTCCAACTCCTCTGTTGTGTTTGAGCCACAGGAAATAAATGCATTCGTTAGAATAAGCTCCATGCACGTGCCACGATGATGGCGAAGCGCTTCCCTGTTCCCTTGAGAGCTCTCGTCTGTACGGCTCTCCAACGGCCTCAAGGTCCGCAGTTCTAAACAGCCTTACATTCCATGCTGCTGTGTCCGCAAGGAGGAATTTGGGCTCCTCTGTGAAACACCAATGTGCGTCACAAATGTAACCAGGGAGCTCCCCCAGGACGTCTGCGTACGCAGTCGGTTCCCAGATGTTTACATCCAGCGGGAGAAAGAGAAAAAGGACAGCTTTCCCAGGGACAATTCTGGACCTTTGGGACCATCCAGAATCACCATAGCCTAAACTTTGCACGGCCTGGGGACCACTCTTTCGCATGTCCAGCGATCCCCACTTCGAACCCTTTCTCAGCAGAGGCAGGCACTCTCTCAGTTGTACTAGATACCTCCGCAGAAGCTTCAGAGAAACGTGCTGCGTCATTCAGCTTGAAAGTGGGACGCGGATGGGAGAGTACACTTTCTCCCCGTTTGGAGGTGCCTTGCGCTTGGCTTCTAAGCTACCTGAAGAGCAATAGCGGCCCGACGTCTCTTCACGGCAGGATTGTCGTTGTGGGCCAAGGCTGCGTGTTCTCTAAAGCGAAAATTGTGCTGGCAATACTTTTCTAGAAACTTTTCTCACTGCACCACATGTTCAGCACTGGCCAAACGAAAGGGGACCTCAGGCCTGAAGGTAAGTTCCACTACTTCACATCGGGGGAGTGGGGTGTACAGTGGTTTCCATGAGGCCATACTGCACCTCAGAGGGCCTTAATTCTTCGATGCTCCTGGGGGCACACAGGATAGGAGATCGTTCACCTCTTTCGCATGATGACTTCTCTCCGTGCCGGAACGGCGGATCCTGGCTTCTGAGGAAACGTAGCCTTAAACGGGCCCCTGGAGAAAGCTCTTCACATTCATAGCCAGGGCAACGTACTGCTCTCTGGGTTGCCTACGTTGAGTGCTCCAGTCGTCAAAGAGCCTCGCAAAAGCAGCGCCGGGCAGACCCTCCCTGCCAGTCGAACGGCCCCCTTGAGTGAAAGAGAACTGCGGTGCCAATAGACACCGTGCTGACGACTGGCTCCAGGAGGAGATTCGGGACAGCACTCTCACAGAAGCGAAAGATAGGCTGTGGGCCCAGCTTGAGGAACAGTACGTTTTGCACACTTAACCCAGCTAGGCGTGAGCCAGAGAACCTTGGTCACTGAGGCCTACTTAAGGTACTGGCATACTTAACCCAGTAGATCCCATGCAGAGGTCCCCGTGCCCGAAAGTGCCTCCACGGAAAAGCCCTGTTCCTCCCGTGTGTTTCCTTGAGGCAATCAGGAACCACTGAGGATAACTACGTGAGCTCAGGTTTGAAACTGGGCGACCCTGGGCAAACCTTATTCCCCTCCGTGGTCGACGAGACCGTTGCGGGTCATAAGCTGCCTGAAGCACAGTCCTCGCGCCCACCTTCTCTTTGCTCTCTGAAGGCCTCACATGAGAAGTCTGAGTTTACTCGTGACGGAAGCAGTCTGAGTGTACTCGTGTGAGGCCTGCTGCTCTCAGTTCCCGGCTGGGAGCTTCAGCAGGAGCACTCTAGAGCTCGCCGACAAAAGAAATGTGAGTCCCCCCCGGGCCTCAAGTAAAAGTCCAGATTTCCCCCGTTAGGAACACCTCGGAGTGCCATAGGAGCGAAGAAGCATGCGTTAAGGGAATGCTTCAACAGGGTAAGGGATTTATTTCACGAGACACAGTGCACTCACTCACGTTGGTTGCAACAATTGTCAAAGGGCACTGTACGCCTTCCAATTCCTCTGTTGTGTTTGAGCCTCAGGAAGTAAATGCATTCGTTTGGTTAAGCTCCATGCACGTGCAACGATAATGGTGAAGCGCTGCCCTGTTCGCTTGAAAGCTCTCGTTTGTAACGGCCTTCCAACGGCCTCAACGTACGCAGTTCTAAACCGCCTTACATTCCGTGCTGGTGTGCCCCCAAGGAGGAATTTGGGCTCTTTTGTGAAACACCAATGTGCGTCACAAATGAAGCCAGGGGGCTCCCCCAGGACGTCTGCGTACGGCAGTCGGTTCCCAGATGTTTACTTCCAGCCGGAGAAAGAAAAAAAGGACAGTTTTCCGAGGGACAATTCTGGATCTTCGGGACCATCCAGAATCACCAAAGCGTAAACTTTGAACGACCTGAGGAACGATCTTTCGCATGTCCAGGGATCCCCACGTCAAAATCTTTCTCAGCAGAGGCAGGCACTATGTCACTTGCACTAGATAGCTCGGCAGAACCTTCCGAGAAACATGCTGCGTCATTCAGCTTGAGAGTGGGACGCGGATGGGAGAGTACGCTTTCTCCCCGTTTGGAGGTGCCTTGCGCTTGGCTTCGAAGCTGCCTGAACAGCACTAGCGGCCCGACGTCTCTTCACGGCAGGAATGTCGTTGTGGGCCAAGGCTGCGTGTTCTCCAAAGCGAAAACTCTGCTGGCAATACCTTTCTAGGAACTCCTCCCACGGTTCAGCTCTGGCCAAACGAAAGGGGACCTCAGGCCTCAAGGTAAGTTCCAGTGTTTCACGTCGGAGGAGTTGGGCGTGCAGTGGTTTGCATGAGGCCATACTGCACCACGGAGTGCCTTAACTCTTCGAGGCTCCTGGGGGCACACAGGATAGGAGCTCGTTCAACAATTTCGCATGATGACTTCTCTCCGTGCCGGAACGGCGGATCCTGGCTCCTGAGGAAACGTAACCTAAACAGGCCCCTGGAGAAAGCTCTTCACAGTCATAGCCAGGGCAACGTACTGCTCTCTGGGTTGACTAGGTTGAGTGCCCCAGTCGTCCAAGAGCCTCACGAAAGAAGCGCTGGGCAGACTCTTTTTGACTGTCGAACGGACTCCTTGACTGAAAGAGAACTGCAGTGTCAATAGGCACCGTGCTGAAGACTGGCTCCAGGAGGAGATTCCGGACAGCACTCCCACAGAAGCGAAAGGTAGGCTGTGGGCCCAGCCTGAGGAACAGTACGTTTTGCAAACTTAAGACAGCTAAGCATGAGCCAGAGAGCCTTGGTCACTGAGGCCTACCTAATGCACTGGCATACTTATCCTGTAGATCGACTGCAGAGGTCCCTGTGCCCAAAAGTGCCTCCGTGGAAGGGCCCTGTTCCTCCCGTGTGTTTCCTTGAGGCAATCAGGAACCACTGAGGATAACTACGTGAGCTCAGGTTTGAAACTGGGCGACCCTGGGCAAACCTTATTCCCCTCCGTGGTCGACGAGACCGTTGCGGGTCATAAGCTGCCTGAAGCACAGTCCTCGCGCCCACCTTCTCTTTGCTGTCTGAAGGCCTCACATAAGAAGTCTGAGTTTACTCGTGACGGAAGCAGTCTGAGTGTACTCGTGTGAGGCCTGCTGCTCTCAGTTCCCGGCTGGGAGCTTCAGCAGGAGCACTCTGGAGCTCGCCGACAAAAGAATTGTGAGCCCCCCACCCCCCCCGGCCTCAATTATAAGTCCAGATTTCCCCCGTTAGGAACACCTCGGAGTGCCATAGGAGCGAAGAAACATGCGTTAACGGAATGCTTCAGCAGTGTAAGGGATTCATTTCACGCGACACCGTGCACTCACGTTCGTTGTAACAACGGTCAAAGGGCACTGTATGCCTTCCAACTCCTCTGTTGTGTTTGAGCCACAGGAAGTAAATGCATTCGTTAGAATAAGCTCCATGCACGTGCCACGATGATGGCGAAGCGCTTCCCTGTTGAGAGCTTGAGAGCTCTCGTCTGTACGGCTCTCCAACGGCCTCAAGGTCCGCAGTTCTAAACAGCCTTACATTCCATGCTGCTGTGTCCGCAAGGAGGAATTTGGGCTCCTCTGTGAAACACCAATGTGCGTCACAAATGTAACCAGGGAGCTCCCCCAGGACGTCTGCGTACGCAGTCGGTTCCCAGATGTTTACATCCAGCGGGAGAAAGAGAAAAAGGACAGCTTTCCCAGGGACAATTCTGGACCTTTGGGACCATCCAGAATCACCATAGCCTAAACTTTGCACGGCCTGGGGACCACTCTTTCGCATGTCCAGCGATCCCCACTTCGAACCCTTTCTCAGCAGAGGCAGGCACTCTCTCAGTTGTACTAGATACCTCCGCAGAAGCTTCAGAGAAACGTGCTGCGTCATTCAGCTTGAAAGTGGGACGCGGATGGGAGAGTACACTTTCTCCCCGTTTGGAGGTGCCTTGCGCTTGGCTTCTAAGCTACCTGAAGAGCAATAGCGGCCCGACGTCTCTTCACGGCAGGATTGTCGTTGTGGGCCAAGGCTGCGTGTTCTCTAAAGCGAAAATTGTGCTGGCAATACTTTTCTAGAAACTTTTCTCACTGCACCACATGTTCAGCACTGGCCAAACGAAAGGGGACCTCAGGCCTGAAGGTAAGTTCCACTACTTCACATCGGGGGAGTGGGGTGTACAGTGGTTTCCATGAGGCCATACTGCACCTCAGAGGGCCTTAATTCTTCGATGCTCCTGGGGGCACACAGGATAGGAGATCGTTCACCTCTTTCGCATGATGACTTCTCTCCGTGCCGGAACGGCGGATCCTGGCTTCTGAGGAAACGTAGCCTTAAACGGGCCCCTGGAGAAAGCTCTTCACATTCATAGCCAGGGCAACGTACTGCTCTCTGGGTTGCCTACGTTGAGTGCTCCAGTCGTCAAAGAGCCTCGCAAAAGCAGCGCCGGGCAGACCCTCCCTGCCAGTCGAACGGCCCCCTTGAGTGAAAGAGAACTGCGGTGCCAATAGACACCGTGCTGACGACTGGCTCCAGGAGGAGATTCGGGACAGCACTCTCACAGAAGCGAAAGATAGGCTGTGGGCCCAGCTTGAGGAACAGTACGTTTTGCACACTTAACACCGCTAAGCATGAGCCAGAGAACCTTGGTCACTGAGGCCTACCTAAGGTACTGGCATACTTAACCCAGTAGATCCCATGCAGAGGTCCCCGTGCCCGAAAGTGCCTCCACGGAAAAGCCCTGTTCCTCCCGTGTGTTTCCTTGAGGCAATCAGGAACCACTGAGGATAACTACGTGAGCTCAGGTTTGAAACTGGGCGACCCTGGGCAAACCTTATTCCCCTCCGTGGTCGACGAGACCGTTGCGGGTCATAAGCTGCCTGAAGCACAGTCCTCGCGCCCACCTTCTCTTTGCTCTCTGAAGGCCTCACATGAGAAGTCTGAGTTTACTCGTGACGGAAGCAGTCTGAGTGTACTCGTGTGAGGCCTGCTGCTCTCAGTTCCCGGCTGGGAGCATCAGCAGGAGCACTCTGGAGTCGCCGACAAAAGAATTGTGAGCCCCCCCCCCACCGGCCTCAATTATAAGTCCAGATTTCCCCCGTTAGGAACACCTCGGAGTGCCATAGGAGCGAAGAAACATGCGTTAACGGAATGTTTCAGCAGTGTAAGGGATTCATTTCACGCGACACCGTGCACTCACGTTCGTTGTAACAACGGTCAAAGGGCACTGTATGCCTTCCAACTCCTCTGTTGTGTTTGAGCCACAGGAAATAAATGCATTCGTTAGAATAAGCTCCATGCACGTGCCACGATGATGGCGAAGCGCTTCCCTGTTCCCTTGAGAGCTCTCGTCTGTACGGCTCTCCAACGGCCTCAAGGTCCGCAGTTCTAAACAGCCTTACATTCCATGCTGCTGTGTCCGCAAGGAGGAATTTGGGCTCCTCTGTGAAACACCAATGTGCGTCACAAATGTAACCAGGGAGCTCCCCCAGGACGTCTGCGTACGCAGTCGGTTCCCAGATGTTTACATCCAGCGGGAGAAAGAGAAAAAGGACAGCTTTCCCAGGGACAATTCTGGACCTTTGGGACCATCCAGAATCACCATAGCCTAAACTTTGCACGGCCTGGGGACCACTCTTTCGCATGTCCAGCGATCCCCACTTCGAACCCTTTCTCAGCAGAGGCAGGCACTCTCTCAGTTGTACTAGATACCTCCGCAGAAGCTTCAGAGAAACGTGCTGCGTCATTCAGCTTGAAAGTGGGACGCGGATGGGAGAGTACACTTTCTCCCCGTTTGGAGGTGCCTTGCGCTTGGCTTCTAAGCTACCTGAAGAGCAATAGCGGCCCGACGTCTCTTCACGGCAGGATTGTCGTTGTGGGCCAAGGCTGCGTGTTCTCTAAAGCGAAAATTGTGCTGGCAATACTTTTCTAGAAACTTTTCTCACTGCACCACATGTTCAGCACTGGCCAAACGAAAGGGGACCTCAGGCCTGAAGGTAAGTTCCACTACTTCACATCGGGGGAGTGGGGTGTACAGTGGTTTCCATGAGGCCATACTGCACCTCAGAGGGCCTTAATTCTTCGATGCTCCTGGGGGCACACAGGATAGGAGATCGTTCACCTCTTTCGCATGATGACTTCTCTCCGTGCCGGAACGGCGGATCCTGGCTTCTGAGGAAACGTAGCCTTAAACGGGCCCCTGGAGAAAGCTCTTCACATTCATAGCCAGGGCAACGTACTGCTCTCTGGGTTGCCTACGTTGAGTGCTCCAGTCGTCAAAGAGCCTCGCAAAAGCAGCGCCGGGCAGACCCTCCCTGCCAGTCGAACGGCCCCCTTGAGTGAAAGAGAACTGCGGTGCCAATAGACACCGTGCTGACGACTGGCTCCAGGAGGAGATTCGGGACAGCACTCTCACAGAAGCGAAAGATAGGCTGTGGGCCCAGCTTGAGGAACAGTACGTTTTGCACACTTAACACCGCTAAGCATGAGCCAGAGAACCTTGGTCACTGAGGCCTACCTAAGGTACTGGCATACTTAACCCAGTAGATCCCATGCAGAGGTCCCCGTGCCCGAAAGTGCCTCCACGGAAAAGCCCTGTTCCTCCCGTGTGTTTCCTTGAGGCAATCAGGAACCACTGAGGATAACTACGTGAGCTCAGGTTTGAAACTGGGCGACCCTGGGCAAACCTTATTCCCCTCCGTGGTCGACGAGACCGTTGCGGGTCATAAGCTGCCTGAAGCACAGTCCTCGCGCCCACCTTCTCTTTGCTCTCTGAAGGCCTCACATGAGAAGTCTGAGTTTACTCGTGACGGAAGCAGTCTGAGTGTACTCGTGTGAGGCCTGCTGCTCTCAGTTCCCGGCTGGGAGCATCAGCAGGAGCACTCTGGAGTCGCCGACAAAAGAATTGTGAGCCCCCCCCCACCGGCCTCAATTATAAGTCCAGATTTCCCCCGTTAGGAACACCTCGGAGTGCCATAGGAGCGAAGAAACATGCGTTAACGGAATGTTTCAGCAGTGTAAGGGATTCATTTCACGCGACACCGTGCACTCACGTTCGTTGTAACAACGGTCAAAGGGCACTGTATGCCTTCCAACTCCTCTGTTGTGTTTGAGCCACAGGAAATAAATGCATTCGTTAGAATAAGCTCCATGCACGTGCCACGATGATGGCGAAGCGCTTCCCTGTTCCCTTGAGAGCTCTCGTCTGTACGGCTCTCCAACGGCCTCAAGGTCCGCAGTTCTAAACAGCCTTACATTCCATGCTGCTGTGTCCGCAAGGAGGAATTTGGGCTCCTCTGTGAAACACCAATGTGCGTCACAAATGTAACCAGGGAGCTCCCCCAGGACGTCTGCGTACGCAGTCGGTTCCCAGATGTTTACATCCAGCGGGAGAAAGAGAAAAAGGACAGCTTTCCCAGGGACAATTCTGGACCTTTGGGACCATCCAGAATCACCATAGCTTAAACTTTGCACGGCCTGGGGACCACTCTTTCGCATGTCCAGCGATCCCCACTTCGAACCCTTTCTCAGCAGAGGCAGGCACTCTCTCAGTTGTACTAGATACCTCCGCAGAAGCTTCAGAGAAACGTGCTGCGTCATTCAGCTTGAAAGTGGGACGCGGATGGGAGAGTACACTTTCTCCCCGTTTGGAGGTGCCTTGCGCTTGGCTTCTAAGCTACCTGAAGAGCAATAGCGGCCCGACGTCTCTTCACGGCAGGATTGTCGTTGTGGGCCAAGGCTGCGTGTTCTCTAAAGCGAAAATTGTGCTGGCAATACTTTTCTAGAAACTTTTCTCACTGCACCACATGTTCAGCACTGGCCAAACGAAAGGGGACCTCAGGCCTGAAGGTAAGTTCCACTACTTCACATCGGGGGAGTGGGGTGTACAGTGGTTTCCATGAGGCCATACTGCACCTCAGAGGGCCTTAATTCTTCGATGCTCCTGGGGGCACACAGGATAGGAGATCGTTCACCTCTTTCGCATGATGACTTCTCTCCGTGCCGGAACGGCGGATCCTGGCTTCTGAGGAAACGTAGCCTTAAACGGGCCCCTGGAGAAAGCTCTTCACATTCATAGCCAGGGCAACGTACTGCTCTCTGGGTTGCCTACGTTGAGTGCTCCAGTCGTCAAAGAGCCTCGCAAAAGCAGCGCCGGGCAGACCCTCCCTGCCAGTCGAACGGCCCCCTTGAGTGAAAGAGAACTGCGGTGCCAATAGACACCGTGCTGACGACTGGCTCCAGGAGGAGATTCGGGACAGCACTCTCACAGAAGCGAAAGATAGGCTGTGGGCCCAGCTTGAGGAACAGTACGTTTTGCACACTTAACCCAGCTAGGCGTGAGCCAGAGAACCTTGGTCACTGAGGCCTACTTAAGGTACTGGCATACTTAACCCAGTAGATCCCATGCAGAGGTCCCCGTGCCCGAAAGTGCCTCCACGGAAAAGCCCTGTTCCTCCCGTGTGTTTCCTTGAGGCAATCAGGAACCACTGAGGATAACTACGTGAGCTCAGGTTTGAAACTGGGCGACCCTGGGCAAACCTTATTCCCCTCCGTGGTCGACGAGACCGTTGCGGGTCATAAGCTGCCTGAAGCACAGTCCTCGCGCCCACCTTCTCTTTGCTCTCTGAAGGCCTCACATGAGAAGTCTGAGTTTACTCGTGACGGAAGCAGTCTGAGTGTACTCGTGTGAGGCCTGCTGCTCTCAGTTCCCGGCTGGGAGCTTCAGCAGGAGCACTCTAGAGCTCGCCGACAAAAGAAATGTGAGTCCCCCCCGGGCCTCAAGTAAAAGTCCAGATTTCCCCCGTTAGGAACACCTCGGAGTGCCATAGGAGCGAAGAAGCATGCGTTAAGGGAATGCTTCAACAGGGTAAGGGATTTATTTCACGAGACACAGTGCACTCACTCACGTTGGTTGCAACAATTGTCAAAGGGCACTGTACGCCTTCCAATTCCTCTGTTGTGTTTGAGCCTCAGGAAGTAAATGCATTCGTTTGGTTAAGCTCCATGCACGTGCAACGATAATGGTGAAGCGCTGCCCTGTTCGCTTGAAAGCTCTCGTTTGTAACGGCCTTCCAACGGCCTCAACGTACGCAGTTCTAAACCGCCTTACATTCCGTGCTGGTGTGCCCCCAAGGAGGAATTTGGGCTCTTTTGTGAAACACCAATGTGCGTCACAAATGAAGCCAGGGGGCTCCCCCAGGACGTCTGCGTACGGCAGTCGGTTCCCAGATGTTTACTTCCAGCCGGAGAAAGAAAAAAAGGACAGTTTTCCGAGGGACAATTCTGGATCTTCGGGACCATCCAGAATCACCAAAGCGTAAACTTTGAACGACCTGAGGAACGATCTTTCGCATGTCCAGGGATCCCCACGTCAAAATCTTTCTCAGCAGAGGCAGGCACTATGTCACTTGCACTAGATAGCTCGGCAGAACCTTCCGAGAAACATGCTGCGTCATTCAGCTTGAGAGTGGGACGCGGATGGGAGAGTACGCTTTCTCCCCGTTTGGAGGTGCCTTGCGCTTGGCTTCGAAGCTGCCTGAACAGCACTAGCGGCCCGACGTCTCTTCACGGCAGGAATGTCGTTGTGGGCCAAGGCTGCGTGTTCTCCAAAGCGAAAACTCTGCTGGCAATACCTTTCTAGGAACTCCTCCCACGGTTCAGCTCTGGCCAAACGAAAGGGGACCTCAGGCCTCAAGGTAAGTTCCAGTGTTTCACGTCGGAGGAGTTGGGCGTGCAGTGGTTTGCATGAGGCCATACTGCACCACGGAGTGCCTTAACTCTTCGAGGCTCCTGGGGGCACACAGGATAGGAGCTCGTTCAACAATTTCGCATGATGACTTCTCTCCGTGCCGGAACGGCGGATCCTGGCTCCTGAGGAAACGTAACCTAAACAGGCCCCTGGAGAAAGCTCTTCACAGTCATAGCCAGGGCAACGTACTGCTCTCTGGGTTGACTAGGTTGAGTGCCCCAGTCGTCCAAGAGCCTCACGAAAGAAGCGCTGGGCAGACTCTTTTTGACTGTCGAACGGACTCCTTGACTGAAAGAGAACTGCAGTGTCAATAGGCACCGTGCTGAAGACTGGCTCCAGGAGGAGATTCCGGACAGCACTCCCACAGAAGCGAAAGGTAGGCTGTGGGCCCAGCCTGAGGAACAGTACGTTTTGCAAACTTAAGACAGCTAAGCATGAGCCAGAGAGCCTTGGTCACTGAGGCCTACCTAATGCACTGGCATACTTATCCTGTAGATCGACTGCAGAGGTCCCTGTGCCCAAAAGTGCCTCCGTGGAAGGGCCCTGTTCCTCCCGTGTGTTTCCTTGAGGCAATCAGGAACCACTGAGGATAACTACGTGAGCTCAGGTTTGAAACTGGGCGACCCTGGGCAAACCTTATTCCCCTCCGTGGTCGACGAGACCGTTGCGGGTCATAAGCTGCCTGAAGCACAGTCCTCGCGCCCACCTTCTCTTTGCTGTCTGAAGGCCTCACATAAGAAGTCTGAGTTTACTCGTGACGGAAGCAGTCTGAGTGTACTCGTGTGAGGCCTGCTGCTCTCAGTTCCCGGCTGGGAGCTTCAGCAGGAGCACTCTGGAGCTCGCCGACAAAAGAATTGTGAGCCCCCCACCCCCCCCGGCCTCAATTATAAGTCCAGATTTCCCCCGTTAGGAACACCTCGGAGTGCCATAGGAGCGAAGAAACATGCGTTAACGGAATGCTTCAGCAGTGTAAGGGATTCATTTCACGCGACACCGTGCACTCACGTTCGTTGTAACAACGGTCAAAGGGCACTGTATGCCTTCCAACTCCTCTGTTGTGTTTGAGCCACAGGAAGTAAATGCATTCGTTAGAATAAGCTCCATGCACGTGCCACGATGATGGCGAAGCGCTTCCCTGTTGAGAGCTTGAGAGCTCTCGTCTGTACGGCTCTCCAACGGCCTCAAGGTCCGCAGTTCTAAACAGCCTTACATTCCATGCTGCTGTGTCCGCAAGGAGGAATTTGGGCTCCTCTGTGAAACACCAATGTGCGTCACAAATGTAACCAGGGAGCTCCCCCAGGACGTCTGCGTACGCAGTCGGTTCCCAGATGTTTACATCCAGCGGGAGAAAGAGAAAAAGGACAGCTTTCCCAGGGACAATTCTGGACCTTTGGGACCATCCAGAATCACCATAGCCTAAACTTTGCACGGCCTGGGGACCACTCTTTCGCATGTCCAGCGATCCCCACTTCGAACCCTTTCTCAGCAGAGGCAGGCACTCTCTCAGTTGTACTAGATACCTCCGCAGAAGCTTCAGAGAAACGTGCTGCGTCATTCAGCTTGAAAGTGGGACGCGGATGGGAGAGTACACTTTCTCCCCGTTTGGAGGTGCCTTGCGCTTGGCTTCTAAGCTACCTGAAGAGCAATAGCGGCCCGACGTCTCTTCACGGCAGGATTGTCGTTGTGGGCCAAGGCTGCGTGTTCTCTAAAGCGAAAATTGTGCTGGCAATACTTTTCTAGAAACTTTTCTCACTGCACCACATGTTCAGCACTGGCCAAACGAAAGGGGACCTCAGGCCTGAAGGTAAGTTCCACTACTTCACATCGGGGGAGTGGGGTGTACAGTGGTTTCCATGAGGCCATACTGCACCTCAGAGGGCCTTAATTCTTCGATGCTCCTGGGGGCACACAGGATAGGAGATCGTTCACCTCTTTCGCATGATGACTTCTCTCCGTGCCGGAACGGCGGATCCTGGCTTCTGAGGAAACGTAGCCTTAAACGGGCCCCTGGAGAAAGCTCTTCACATTCATAGCCAGGGCAACGTACTGCTCTCTGGGTTGCCTACGTTGAGTGCTCCAGTCGTCAAAGAGCCTCGCAAAAGCAGCGCCGGGCAGACCCTCCCTGCCAGTCGAACGGCCCCCTTGAGTGAAAGAGAACTGCGGTGCCAATAGACACCGTGCTGACGACTGGCTCCAGGAGGAGATTCGGGACAGCACTCTCACAGAAGCGAAAGATAGGCTGTGGGCCCAGCTTGAGGAACAGTACGTTTTGCACACTTAACACCGCTAAGCATGAGCCAGAGAACCTTGGTCACTGAGGCCTACCTAAGGTACTGGCATACTTAACCCAGTAGATCCCATGCAGAGGTCCCCGTGCCCGAAAGTGCCTCCACGGAAAAGCCCTGTTCCTCCCGTGTGTTTCCTTGAGGCAATCAGGAACCACTGAGGATAACTACGTGAGCTCAGGTTTGAAACTGGGCGACCCTGGGCAAACCTTATTCCCCTCCGTGGTCGACGAGACCGTTGCGGGTCATAAGCTGCCTGAAGCACAGTCCTCGCGCCCACCTTCTCTTTGCTCTCTGAAGGCCTCACATGAGAAGTCTGAGTTTACTCGTGACGGAAGCAGTCTGAGTGTACTCGTGTGAGGCCTGCTGCTCTCAGTTCCCGGCTGGGAGCATCAGCAGGAGCACTCTGGAGTCGCCGACAAAAGAATTGTGAGCCCCCCCCCCACCGGCCTCAATTATAAGTCCAGATTTCCCCCGTTAGGAACACCTCGGAGTGCCATAGGAGCGAAGAAACATGCGTTAACGGAATGTTTCAGCAGTGTAAGGGATTCATTTCACGCGACACCGTGCACTCACGTTCGTTGTAACAACGGTCAAAGGGCACTGTATGCCTTCCAACTCCTCTGTTGTGTTTGAGCCACAGGAAATAAATGCATTCGTTAGAATAAGCTCCATGCACGTGCCACGATGATGGCGAAGCGCTTCCCTGTTCCCTTGAGAGCTCTCGTCTGTACGGCTCTCCAACGGCCTCAAGGTCCGCAGTTCTAAACAGCCTTACATTCCATGCTGCTGTGTCCGCAAGGAGGAATTTGGGCTCCTCTGTGAAACACCAATGTGCGTCACAAATGTAACCAGGGAGCTCCCCCAGGACGTCTGCGTACGCAGTCGGTTCCCAGATGTTTACATCCAGCGGGAGAAAGAGAAAAAGGACAGCTTTCCCAGGGACAATTCTGGACCTTTGGGACCATCCAGAATCACCATAGCCTAAACTTTGCACGGCCTGGGGACCACTCTTTCGCATGTCCAGCGATCCCCACTTCGAACCCTTTCTCAGCAGAGGCAGGCACTCTCTCAGTTGTACTAGATACCTCCGCAGAAGCTTCAGAGAAACGTGCTGCGTCATTCAGCTTGAAAGTGGGACGCGGATGGGAGAGTACACTTTCTCCCCGTTTGGAGGTGCCTTGCGCTTGGCTTCTAAGCTACCTGAAGAGCAATAGCGGCCCGACGTCTCTTCACGGCAGGATTGTCGTTGTGGGCCAAGGCTGCGTGTTCTCTAAAGCGAAAATTGTGCTGGCAATACTTTTCTAGAAACTTTTCTCACTGCACCACATGTTCAGCACTGGCCAAACGAAAGGGGACCTCAGGCCTGAAGGTAAGTTCCACTACTTCACATCGGGGGAGTGGGGTGTACAGTGGTTTCCATGAGGCCATACTGCACCTCAGAGGGCCTTAATTCTTCGATGCTCCTGGGGGCACACAGGATAGGAGATCGTTCACCTCTTTCGCATGATGACTTCTCTCCGTGCCGGAACGGCGGATCCTGGCTTCTGAGGAAACGTAGCCTTAAACGGGCCCCTGGAGAAAGCTCTTCACATTCATAGCCAGGGCAACGTACTGCTCTCTGGGTTGCCTACGTTGAGTGCTCCAGTCGTCAAAGAGCCTCGCAAAAGCAGCGCCGGGCAGACCCTCCCTGCCAGTCGAACGGCCCCCTTGAGTGAAAGAGAACTGCGGTGCCAATAGACACCGTGCTGACGACTGGCTCCAGGAGGAGATTCGGGACAGCACTCTCACAGAAGCGAAAGATAGGCTGTGGGCCCAGCTTGAGGAACAGTACGTTTTGCACACTTAACCCAGCTAGGCGTGAGCCAGAGAACCTTGGTCACTGAGGCCTACTTAAGGTACTGGCATACTTAACCCAGTAGATCCCATGCAGAGGTCCCCGTGCCCGAAAGTGCCTCCACGGAAAAGCCCTGTTCCTCCCGTGTGTTTCCTTGAGGCAATCAGGAACCACTGAGGATAACTACGTGAGCTCAGGTTTGAAACTGGGCGACCCTGGGCAAACCTTATTCCCCTCCGTGGTCGACGAGACCGTTGCGGGTCATAAGCTGCCTGAAGCACAGTCCTCGCGCCCACCTTCTCTTTGCTCTCTGAAGGCCTCACATGAGAAGTCTGAGTTTACTCGTGACGGAAGCAGTCTGAGTGTACTCGTGTGAGGCCTGCTGCTCTCAGTTCCCGGCTGGGAGCTTCAGCAGGAGCACTCTAGAGCTCGCCGACAAAAGAAATGTGAGTCCCCCCCGGGCCTCAAGTAAAAGTCCAGATTTCCCCCGTTAGGAACACCTCGGAGTGCCATAGGAGCGAAGAAGCATGCGTTAAGGGAATGCTTCAACAGGGTAAGGGATTTATTTCACGAGACACAGTGCACTCACTCACGTTGGTTGCAACAATTGTCAAAGGGCACTGTACGCCTTCCAATTCCTCTGTTGTGTTTGAGCCTCAGGAAGTAAATGCATTCGTTTGGTTAAGCTCCATGCACGTGCAACGATAATGGTGAAGCGCTGCCCTGTTCGCTTGAAAGCTCTCGTTTGTAACGGCCTTCCAACGGCCTCAACGTACGCAGTTCTAAACCGCCTTACATTCCGTGCTGGTGTGCCCCCAAGGAGGAATTTGGGCTCTTTTGTGAAACACCAATGTGCGTCACAAATGAAGCCAGGGGGCTCCCCCAGGACGTCTGCGTACGGCAGTCGGTTCCCAGATGTTTACTTCCAGCCGGAGAAAGAAAAAAAGGACAGTTTTCCGAGGGACAATTCTGGATCTTCGGGACCATCCAGAATCACCAAAGCGTAAACTTTGAACGACCTGAGGAACGATCTTTCGCATGTCCAGGGATCCCCACGTCAAAATCTTTCTCAGCAGAGGCAGGCACTATGTCACTTGCACTAGATAGCTCGGCAGAACCTTCCGAGAAACATGCTGCGTCATTCAGCTTGAGAGTGGGACGCGGATGGGAGAGTACGCTTTCTCCCCGTTTGGAGGTGCCTTGCGCTTGGCTTCGAAGCTGCCTGAACAGCACTAGCGGCCCGACGTCTCTTCACGGCAGGAATGTCGTTGTGGGCCAAGGCTGCGTGTTCTCCAAAGCGAAAACTCTGCTGGCAATACCTTTCTAGGAACTCCTCCCACGGTTCAGCTCTGGCCAAACGAAAGGGGACCTCAGGCCTCAAGGTAAGTTCCAGTGTTTCACGTCGGAGGAGTTGGGCGTGCAGTGGTTTGCATGAGGCCATACTGCACCACGGAGTGCCTTAACTCTTCGAGGCTCCTGGGGGCACACAGGATAGGAGCTCGTTCAACAATTTCGCATGATGACTTCTCTCCGTGCCGGAACGGCGGATCCTGGCTCCTGAGGAAACGTAACCTAAACAGGCCCCTGGAGAAAGCTCTTCACAGTCATAGCCAGGGCAACGTACTGCTCTCTGGGTTGACTAGGTTGAGTGCCCCAGTCGTCCAAGAGCCTCACGAAAGAAGCGCTGGGCAGACTCTTTTTGACTGTCGAACGGACTCCTTGACTGAAAGAGAACTGCAGTGTCAATAGGCACCGTGCTGAAGACTGGCTCCAGGAGGAGATTCCGGACAGCACTCCCACAGAAGCGAAAGGTAGGCTGTGGGCCCAGCCTGAGGAACAGTACGTTTTGCAAACTTAAGACAGCTAAGCATGAGCCAGAGAGCCTTGGTCACTGAGGCCTACCTAATGCACTGGCATACTTATCCTGTAGATCGACTGCAGAGGTCCCTGTGCCCAAAAGTGCCTCCGTGGAAGGGCCCTGTTCCTCCCGTGTGTTTCCTTGAGGCAATCAGGAACCACTGAGGATAACTACGTGAGCTCAGGTTTGAAACTGGGCGACCCTGGGCAAACCTTATTCCCCTCCGTGGTCGACGAGACCGTTGCGGGTCATAAGCTGCCTGAAGCACAGTCCTCGCGCCCACCTTCTCTTTGCTGTCTGAAGGCCTCACATAAGAAGTCTGAGTTTACTCGTGACGGAAGCAGTCTGAGTGTACTCGTGTGAGGCCTGCTGCTCTCAGTTCCCGGCTGGGAGCTTCAGCAGGAGCACTCTGGAGCTCGCCGACAAAAGAATTGTGAGCCCCCCACCCCCCCCGGCCTCAATTATAAGTCCAGATTTCCCCCGTTAGGAACACCTCGGAGTGCCATAGGAGCGAAGAAACATGCGTTAACGGAATGCTTCAGCAGTGTAAGGGATTCATTTCACGCGACACCGTGCACTCACGTTCGTTGTAACAACGGTCAAAGGGCACTGTATGCCTTCCAACTCCTCTGTTGTGTTTGAGCCACAGGAAGTAAATGCATTCGTTAGAATAAGCTCCATGCACGTGCCACGATGATGGCGAAGCGCTTCCCTGTTGAGAGCTTGAGAGCTCTCGTCTGTACGGCTCTCCAACGGCCTCAAGGTCCGCAGTTCTAAACAGCCTTACATTCCATGCTGCTGTGTCCGCAAGGAGGAATTTGGGCTCCTCTGTGAAACACCAATGTGCGTCACAAATGTAACCAGGGAGCTCCCCCAGGACGTCTGCGTACGCAGTCGGTTCCCAGATGTTTACATCCAGCGGGAGAAAGAGAAAAAGGACAGCTTTCCCAGGGACAATTCTGGACCTTTGGGACCATCCAGAATCACCATAGCCTAAACTTTGCACGGCCTGGGGACCACTCTTTCGCATGTCCAGCGATCCCCACTTCGAACCCTTTCTCAGCAGAGGCAGGCACTCTCTCAGTTGTACTAGATACCTCCGCAGAAGCTTCAGAGAAACGTGCTGCGTCATTCAGCTTGAAAGTGGGACGCGGATGGGAGAGTACACTTTCTCCCCGTTTGGAGGTGCCTTGCGCTTGGCTTCTAAGCTACCTGAAGAGCAATAGCGGCCCGACGTCTCTTCACGGCAGGATTGTCGTTGTGGGCCAAGGCTGCGTGTTCTCTAAAGCGAAAATTGTGCTGGCAATACTTTTCTAGAAACTTTTCTCACTGCACCACATGTTCAGCACTGGCCAAACGAAAGGGGACCTCAGGCCTGAAGGTAAGTTCCACTACTTCACATCGGGGGAGTGGGGTGTACAGTGGTTTCCATGAGGCCATACTGCACCTCAGAGGGCCTTAATTCTTCGATGCTCCTGGGGGCACACAGGATAGGAGATCGTTCACCTCTTTCGCATGATGACTTCTCTCCGTGCCGGAACGGCGGATCCTGGCTTCTGAGGAAACGTAGCCTTAAACGGGCCCCTGGAGAAAGCTCTTCACATTCATAGCCAGGGCAACGTACTGCTCTCTGGGTTGCCTACGTTGAGTGCTCCAGTCGTCAAAGAGCCTCGCAAAAGCAGCGCCGGGCAGACCCTCCCTGCCAGTCGAACGGCCCCCTTGAGTGAAAGAGAACTGCGGTGCCAATAGACACCGTGCTGACGACTGGCTCCAGGAGGAGATTCGGGACAGCACTCTCACAGAAGCGAAAGATAGGCTGTGGGCCCAGCTTGAGGAACAGTACGTTTTGCACACTTAACACCGCTAAGCATGAGCCAGAGAACCTTGGTCACTGAGGCCTACCTAAGGTACTGGCATACTTAACCCAGTAGATCCCATGCAGAGGTCCCCGTGCCCGAAAGTGCCTCCACGGAAAAGCCCTGTTCCTCCCGTGTGTTTCCTTGAGGCAATCAGGAACCACTGAGGATAACTACGTGAGCTCAGGTTTGAAACTGGGCGACCCTGGGCAAACCTTATTCCCCTCCGTGGTCGACGAGACCGTTGCGGGTCATAAGCTGCCTGAAGCACAGTCCTCGCGCCCACCTTCTCTTTGCTCTCTGAAGGCCTCACATGAGAAGTCTGAGTTTACTCGTGACGGAAGCAGTCTGAGTGTACTCGTGTGAGGCCTGCTGCTCTCAGTTCCCGGCTGGGAGCATCAGCAGGAGCACTCTGGAGTCGCCGACAAAAGAATTGTGAGCCCCCCCCCCACCGGCCTCAATTATAAGTCCAGATTTCCCCCGTTAGGAACACCTCGGAGTGCCATAGGAGCGAAGAAACATGCGTTAACGGAATGTTTCAGCAGTGTAAGGGATTCATTTCACGCGACACCGTGCACTCACGTTCGTTGTAACAACGGTCAAAGGGCACTGTATGCCTTCCAACTCCTCTGTTGTGTTTGAGCCACAGGAAATAAATGCATTCGTTAGAATAAGCTCCATGCACGTGCCACGATGATGGCGAAGCGCTTCCCTGTTCCCTTGAGAGCTCTCGTCTGTACGGCTCTCCAACGGCCTCAAGGTCCGCAGTTCTAAACAGCCTTACATTCCATGCTGCTGTGTCCGCAAGGAGGAATTTGGGCTCCTCTGTGAAACACCAATGTGCGTCACAAATGTAACCAGGGAGCTCCCCCAGGACGTCTGCGTACGCAGTCGGTTCCCAGATGTTTACATCCAGCGGGAGAAAGAGAAAAAGGACAGCTTTCCCAGGGACAATTCTGGACCTTTGGGACCATCCAGAATCACCATAGCCTAAACTTTGCACGGCCTGGGGACCACTCTTTCGCATGTCCAGCGATCCCCACTTCGAACCCTTTCTCAGCAGAGGCAGGCACTCTCTCAGTTGTACTAGATACCTCCGCAGAAGCTTCAGAGAAACGTGCTGCGTCATTCAGCTTGAAAGTGGGACGCGGATGGGAGAGTACACTTTCTCCCCGTTTGGAGGTGCCTTGCGCTTGGCTTCTAAGCTACCTGAAGAGCAATAGCGGCCCGACGTCTCTTCACGGCAGGATTGTCGTTGTGGGCCAAGGCTGCGTGTTCTCTAAAGCGAAAATTGTGCTGGCAATACTTTTCTAGAAACTTTTCTCACTGCACCACATGTTCAGCACTGGCCAAACGAAAGGGGACCTCAGGCCTGAAGGTAAGTTCCACTACTTCACATCGGGGGAGTGGGGTGTACAGTGGTTTCCATGAGGCCATACTGCACCTCAGAGGGCCTTAATTCTTCGATGCTCCTGGGGGCACACAGGATAGGAGATCGTTCACCTCTTTCGCATGATGACTTCTCTCCGTGCCGGAACGGCGGATCCTGGCTTCTGAGGAAACGTAGCCTTAAACGGGCCCCTGGAGAAAGCTCTTCACATTCATAGCCAGGGCAACGTACTGCTCTCTGGGTTGCCTACGTTGAGTGCTCCAGTCGTCAAAGAGCCTCGCAAAAGCAGCGCCGGGCAGACCCTCCCTGCCAGTCGAACGGCCCCCTTGAGTGAAAGAGAACTGCGGTGCCAATAGACACCGTGCTGACGACTGGCTCCAGGAGGAGATTCGGGACAGCACTCTCACAGAAGCGAAAGATAGGCTGTGGGCCCAGCTTGAGGAACAGTACGTTTTGCACACTTAACCCAGCTAGGCGTGAGCCAGAGAACCTTGGTCACTGAGGCCTACTTAAGGTACTGGCATACTTAACCCAGTAGATCCCATGCAGAGGTCCCCGTGCCCGAAAGTGCCTCCACGGAAAAGCCCTGTTCCTCCCGTGTGTTTCCTTGAGGCAATCAGGAACCACTGAGGATAACTACGTGAGCTCAGGTTTGAAACTGGGCGACCCTGGGCAAACCTTATTCCCCTCCGTGGTCGACGAGACCGTTGCGGGTCATAAGCTGCCTGAAGCACAGTCCTCGCGCCCACCTTCTCTTTGCTCTCTGAAGGCCTCACATGAGAAGTCTGAGTTTACTCGTGACGGAAGCAGTCTGAGTGTACTCGTGTGAGGCCTGCTGCTCTCAGTTCCCGGCTGGGAGCTTCAGCAGGAGCACTCTAGAGCTCGCCGACAAAAGAAATGTGAGTCCCCCCCGGGCCTCAAGTAAAAGTCCAGATTTCCCCCGTTAGGAACACCTCGGAGTGCCATAGGAGCGAAGAAGCATGCGTTAAGGGAATGCTTCAACAGGGTAAGGGATTTATTTCACGAGACACAGTGCACTCACTCACGTTGGTTGCAACAATTGTCAAAGGGCACTGTACGCCTTCCAATTCCTCTGTTGTGTTTGAGCCTCAGGAAGTAAATGCATTCGTTTGGTTAAGCTCCATGCACGTGCAACGATAATGGTGAAGCGCTGCCCTGTTCGCTTGAAAGCTCTCGTTTGTAACGGCCTTCCAACGGCCTCAACGTACGCAGTTCTAAACCGCCTTACATTCCGTGCTGGTGTGCCCCCAAGGAGGAATTTGGGCTCTTTTGTGAAACACCAATGTGCGTCACAAATGAAGCCAGGGGGCTCCCCCAGGACGTCTGCGTACGGCAGTCGGTTCCCAGATGTTTACTTCCAGCCGGAGAAAGAAAAAAAGGACAGTTTTCCGAGGGACAATTCTGGATCTTCGGGACCATCCAGAATCACCAAAGCGTAAACTTTGAACGACCTGAGGAACGATCTTTCGCATGTCCAGGGATCCCCACGTCAAAATCTTTCTCAGCAGAGGCAGGCACTATGTCACTTGCACTAGATAGCTCGGCAGAACCTTCCGAGAAACATGCTGCGTCATTCAGCTTGAGAGTGGGACGCGGATGGGAGAGTACGCTTTCTCCCCGTTTGGAGGTGCCTTGCGCTTGGCTTCGAAGCTGCCTGAACAGCACTAGCGGCCCGACGTCTCTTCACGGCAGGAATGTCGTTGTGGGCCAAGGCTGCGTGTTCTCCAAAGCGAAAACTCTGCTGGCAATACCTTTCTAGGAACTCCTCCCACGGTTCAGCTCTGGCCAAACGAAAGGGGACCTCAGGCCTCAAGGTAAGTTCCAGTGTTTCACGTCGGAGGAGTTGGGCGTGCAGTGGTTTGCATGAGGCCATACTGCACCACGGAGTGCCTTAACTCTTCGAGGCTCCTGGGGGCACACAGGATAGGAGCTCGTTCAACAATTTCGCATGATGACTTCTCTCCGTGCCGGAACGGCGGATCCTGGCTCCTGAGGAAACGTAACCTAAACAGGCCCCTGGAGAAAGCTCTTCACAGTCATAGCCAGGGCAACGTACTGCTCTCTGGGTTGACTAGGTTGAGTGCCCCAGTCGTCCAAGAGCCTCACGAAAGAAGCGCTGGGCAGACTCTTTTTGACTGTCGAACGGACTCCTTGACTGAAAGAGAACTGCAGTGTCAATAGGCACCGTGCTGAAGACTGGCTCCAGGAGGAGATTCCGGACAGCACTCCCACAGAAGCGAAAGGTAGGCTGTGGGCCCAGCCTGAGGAACAGTACGTTTTGCAAACTTAAGACAGCTAAGCATGAGCCAGAGAGCCTTGGTCACTGAGGCCTACCTAATGCACTGGCATACTTATCCTGTAGATCGACTGCAGAGGTCCCTGTGCCCAAAAGTGCCTCCGTGGAAGGGCCCTGTTCCTCCCGTGTGTTTCCTTGAGGCAATCAGGAACCACTGAGGATAACTACGTGAGCTCAGGTTTGAAACTGGGCGACCCTGGGCAAACCTTATTCCCCTCCGTGGTCGACGAGACCGTTGCGGGTCATAAGCTGCCTGAAGCACAGTCCTCGCGCCCACCTTCTCTTTGCTGTCTGAAGGCCTCACATAAGAAGTCTGAGTTTACTCGTGACGGAAGCAGTCTGAGTGTACTCGTGTGAGGCCTGCTGCTCTCAGTTCCCGGCTGGGAGCTTCAGCAGGAGCACTCTGGAGCTCGCCGACAAAAGAATTGTGAGCCCCCCACCCCCCCCGGCCTCAATTATAAGTCCAGATTTCCCCCGTTAGGAACACCTCGGAGTGCCATAGGAGCGAAGAAACATGCGTTAACGGAATGCTTCAGCAGTGTAAGGGATTCATTTCACGCGACACCGTGCACTCACGTTCGTTGTAACAACGGTCAAAGGGCACTGTATGCCTTCCAACTCCTCTGTTGTGTTTGAGCCACAGGAAGTAAATGCATTCGTTAGAATAAGCTCCATGCACGTGCCACGATGATGGCGAAGCGCTTCCCTGTTGAGAGCTTGAGAGCTCTCGTCTGTACGGCTCTCCAACGGCCTCAAGGTCCGCAGTTCTAAACAGCCTTACATTCCATGCTGCTGTGTCCGCAAGGAGGAATTTGGGCTCCTCTGTGAAACACCAATGTGCGTCACAAATGTAACCAGGGAGCTCCCCCAGGACGTCTGCGTACGCAGTCGGTTCCCAGATGTTTACATCCAGCGGGAGAAAGAGAAAAAGGACAGCTTTCCCAGGGACAATTCTGGACCTTTGGGACCATCCAGAATCACCATAGCCTAAACTTTGCACGGCCTGGGGACCACTCTTTCGCATGTCCAGCGATCCCCACTTCGAACCCTTTCTCAGCAGAGGCAGGCACTCTCTCAGTTGTACTAGATACCTCCGCAGAAGCTTCAGAGAAACGTGCTGCGTCATTCAGCTTGAAAGTGGGACGCGGATGGGAGAGTACACTTTCTCCCCGTTTGGAGGTGCCTTGCGCTTGGCTTCTAAGCTACCTGAAGAGCAATAGCGGCCCGACGTCTCTTCACGGCAGGATTGTCGTTGTGGGCCAAGGCTGCGTGTTCTCTAAAGCGAAAATTGTGCTGGCAATACTTTTCTAGAAACTTTTCTCACTGCACCACATGTTCAGCACTGGCCAAACGAAAGGGGACCTCAGGCCTGAAGGTAAGTTCCACTACTTCACATCGGGGGAGTGGGGTGTACAGTGGTTTCCATGAGGCCATACTGCACCTCAGAGGGCCTTAATTCTTCGATGCTCCTGGGGGCACACAGGATAGGAGATCGTTCACCTCTTTCGCATGATGACTTCTCTCCGTGCCGGAACGGCGGATCCTGGCTTCTGAGGAAACGTAGCCTTAAACGGGCCCCTGGAGAAAGCTCTTCACATTCATAGCCAGGGCAACGTACTGCTCTCTGGGTTGCCTACGTTGAGTGCTCCAGTCGTCAAAGAGCCTCGCAAAAGCAGCGCCGGGCAGACCCTCCCTGCCAGTCGAACGGCCCCCTTGAGTGAAAGAGAACTGCGGTGCCAATAGACACCGTGCTGACGACTGGCTCCAGGAGGAGATTCGGGACAGCACTCTCACAGAAGCGAAAGATAGGCTGTGGGCCCAGCTTGAGGAACAGTACGTTTTGCACACTTAACCCAGCTAGGCGTGAGCCAGAGAACCTTGGTCACTGAGGCCTACCTAAGGTACTGGCATACTTAACCCAGTAGATCCCATGCAGAGGTCCCCGTGCCCGAAAGTGCCTCCACGGAAAAGCCCTGTTCCTCCCGTGTGTTTCCTTGAGGCAATCAGGAACCACTGAGGATAACTACGTGAGCTCAGGTTTGAAACTGGGCGACCCTGGGCAAACCTTATTCCCCTCCGTGGTCGACGAGACCGTTGCGGGTCATAAGCTGCCTGAAGCACAGTCCTCGCGCCCACCTTCTCTTTGCTCTCTGAAGGCCTCACATGAGAAGTCTGAGTTTACTCGTGACGGAAGCAGTCTGAGTGTACTCGTGTGAGGCCTGCTGCTCTCAGTTCCCGGCTGGGAGCTTCAGCAGGAGCACTCTAGAGCTCGCCGACAAAAGAAATGTGAGTCCCCCCCGGGCCTCAAGTAAAAGTCCAGATTTCCCCCGTTAGGAACACCTCGGAGTGCCATAGGAGCGAAGAAGCATGCGTTAAGGGAATGCTTCAACAGGGTAAGGGATTTATTTCACGAGACACAGTGCACTCACTCACGTTGGTTGCAACAATTGTCAAAGGGCACTGTACGCCTTCCAATTCCTCTGTTGTGTTTGAGCCTCAGGAAGTAAATGCATTCGTTTGGTTAAGCTCCATGCACGTGCAACGATAATGGTGAAGCGCTGCCCTGTTCGCTTGAAAGCTCTCGTTTGTAACGGCCTTCCAACGGCCTCAACGTACGCAGTTCTAAACCGCCTTACATTCCGTGCTGGTGTGCCCCCAAGGAGGAATTTGGGCTCTTTTGTGAAACACCAATGTGCGTCACAAATGAAGCCAGGGGGCTCCCCCAGGACGTCTGCGTACGGCAGTCGGTTCCCAGATGTTTACTTCCAGCCGGAGAAAGAAAAAAAGGACAGTTTTCCGAGGGACAATTCTGGATCTTCGGGACCATCCAGAATCACCAAAGCGTAAACTTTGAACGACCTGAGGAACGATCTTTCGCATGTCCAGGGATCCCCACGTCAAAATCTTTCTCAGCAGAGGCAGGCACTATGTCACTTGCACTAGATAGCTCGGCAGAACCTTCCGAGAAACATGCTGCGTCATTCAGCTTGAGAGTGGGACGCGGATGGGAGAGTACGCTTTCTCCCCGTTTGGAGGTGCCTTGCGCTTGGCTTCGAAGCTGCCTGAACAGCACTAGCGGCCCGACGTCTCTTCACGGCAGGAATGTCGTTGTGGGCCAAGGCTGCGTGTTCTCCAAAGCGAAAACTCTGCTGGCAATACCTTTCTAGGAACTCCTCCCACGGTTCAGCTCTGGCCAAACGAAAGGGGACCTCAGGCCTCAAGGTAAGTTCCAGTGTTTCACGTCGGAGGAGTTGGGCGTGCAGTGGTTTGCATGAGGCCATACTGCACCACGGAGTGCCTTAACTCTTCGAGGCTCCTGGGGGCACACAGGATAGGAGCTCGTTCAACAATTTCGCATGATGACTTCTCTCCGTGCCGGAACGGCGGATCCTGGCTCCTGAGGAAACGTAACCTAAACAGGCCCCTGGAGAAAGCTCTTCACAGTCATAGCCAGGGCAACGTACTGCTCTCTGGGTTGACTAGGTTGAGTGCCCCAGTCGTCCAAGAGCCTCACGAAAGAAGCGCTGGGCAGACTCTTTTTGACTGTCGAACGGACTCCTTGACTGAAAGAGAACTGCAGTGTCAATAGGCACCGTGCTGAAGACTGGCTCCAGGAGGAGATTCCGGACAGCACTCCCACAGAAGCGAAAGGTAGGCTGTGGGCCCAGCCTGAGGAACAGTACGTTTTGCAAACTTAAGACAGCTAAGCATGAGCCAGAGAGCCTTGGTCACTGAGGCCTACCTAATGCACTGGCATACTTATCCTGTAGATCGACTGCAGAGGTCCCTGTGCCCAAAAGTGCCTCCGTGGAAGGGCCCTGTTCCTCCCGTGTGTTTCCTTGAGGCAATCAGGAACCACTGAGGATAACTACGTGAGCTCAGGTTTGAAACTGGGCGACCCTGGGCAAACCTTATTCCCCTCCGTGGTCGACGAGACCGTTGCGGGTCATAAGCTGCCTGAAGCACAGTCCTCGCGCCCACCTTCTCTTTGCTGTCTGAAGGCCTCACATAAGAAGTCTGAGTTTACTCGTGACGGAAGCAGTCTGAGTGTACTCGTGTGAGGCCTGCTGCTCTCAGTTCCCGGCTGGGAGCTTCAGCAGGAGCACTCTGGAGCTCGCCGACAAAAGAATTGTGAGCCCCCCACCCCCCCCGGCCTCAATTATAAGTCCAGATTTCCCCCGTTAGGAACACCTCGGAGTGCCATAGGAGCGAAGAAACATGCGTTAACGGAATGCTTCAGCAGTGTAAGGGATTCATTTCACGCGACACCGTGCACTCACGTTCGTTGTAACAACGGTCAAAGGGCACTGTATGCCTTCCAACTCCTCTGTTGTGTTTGAGCCACAGGAAGTAAATGCATTCGTTAGAATAAGCTCCATGCACGTGCCACGATGATGGCGAAGCGCTTCCCTGTTGAGAGCTTGAGAGCTCTCGTCTGTACGGCTCTCCAACGGCCTCAAGGTCCGCAGTTCTAAACAGCCTTACATTCCATGCTGCTGTGTCCGCAAGGAGGAATTTGGGCTCCTCTGTGAAACACCAATGTGCGTCACAAATGTAACCAGGGAGCTCCCCCAGGACGTCTGCGTACGCAGTCGGTTCCCAGATGTTTACATCCAGCGGGAGAAAGAGAAAAAGGACAGCTTTCCCAGGGACAATTCTGGACCTTTGGGACCATCCAGAATCACCATAGCCTAAACTTTGCACGGCCTGGGGACCACTCTTTCGCATGTCCAGCGATCCCCACTTCGAACCCTTTCTCAGCAGAGGCAGGCACTCTCTCAGTTGTACTAGATACCTCCGCAGAAGCTTCAGAGAAACGTGCTGCGTCATTCAGCTTGAAAGTGGGACGCGGATGGGAGAGTACACTTTCTCCCCGTTTGGAGGTGCCTTGCGCTTGGCTTCTAAGCTACCTGAAGAGCAATAGCGGCCCGACGTCTCTTCACGGCAGGATTGTCGTTGTGGGCCAAGGCTGCGTGTTCTCTAAAGCGAAAATTGTGCTGGCAATACTTTTCTAGAAACTTTTCTCACTGCACCACATGTTCAGCACTGGCCAAACGAAAGGGGACCTCAGGCCTGAAGGTAAGTTCCACTACTTCACATCGGGGGAGTGGGGTGTACAGTGGTTTCCATGAGGCCATACTGCACCTCAGAGGGCCTTAATTCTTCGATGCTCCTGGGGGCACACAGGATAGGAGATCGTTCACCTCTTTCGCATGATGACTTCTCTCCGTGCCGGAACGGCGGATCCTGGCTTCTGAGGAAACGTAGCCTTAAACGGGCCCCTGGAGAAAGCTCTTCACATTCATAGCCAGGGCAACGTACTGCTCTCTGGGTTGCCTACGTTGAGTGCTCCAGTCGTCAAAGAGCCTCGCAAAAGCAGCGCCGGGCAGACCCTCCCTGCCAGTCGAACGGCCCCCTTGAGTGAAAGAGAACTGCGGTGCCAATAGACACCGTGCTGACGACTGGCTCCAGGAGGAGATTCGGGACAGCACTCTCACAGAAGCGAAAGATAGGCTGTGGGCCCAGCTTGAGGAACAGTACGTTTTGCACACTTAACACCGCTAAGCATGAGCCAGAGAACCTTGGTCACTGAGGCCTACCTAAGGTACTGGCATACTTAACCCAGTAGATCCCATGCAGAGGTCCCCGTGCCCGAAAGTGCCTCCACGGAAAAGCCCTGTTCCTCCCGTGTGTTTCCTTGAGGCAATCAGGAACCACTGAGGATAACTACGTGAGCTCAGGTTTGAAACTGGGCGACCCTGGGCAAACCTTATTCCCCTCCGTGGTCGACGAGACCGTTGCGGGTCATAAGCTGCCTGAAGCACAGTCCTCGCGCCCACCTTCTCTTTGCTCTCTGAAGGCCTCACATGAGAAGTCTGAGTTTACTCGTGACGGAAGCAGTCTGAGTGTACTCGTGTGAGGCCTGCTGCTCTCAGTTCCCGGCTGGGAGCATCAGCAGGAGCACTCTGGAGTCGCCGACAAAAGAATTGTGAGCCCCCCCCCCACCGGCCTCAATTATAAGTCCAGATTTCCCCCGTTAGGAACACCTCGGAGTGCCATAGGAGCGAAGAAACATGCGTTAACGGAATGTTTCAGCAGTGTAAGGGATTCATTTCACGCGACACCGTGCACTCACGTTCGTTGTAACAACGGTCAAAGGGCACTGTATGCCTTCCAACTCCTCTGTTGTGTTTGAGCCACAGGAAATAAATGCATTCGTTAGAATAAGCTCCATGCACGTGCCACGATGATGGCGAAGCGCTTCCCTGTTCCCTTGAGAGCTCTCGTCTGTACGGCTCTCCAACGGCCTCAAGGTCCGCAGTTCTAAACAGCCTTACATTCCATGCTGCTGTGTCCGCAAGGAGGAATTTGGGCTCCTCTGTGAAACACCAATGTGCGTCACAAATGTAACCAGGGAGCTCCCCCAGGACGTCTGCGTACGCAGTCGGTTCCCAGATGTTTACATCCAGCGGGAGAAAGAGAAAAAGGACAACTTTCCCAGGGACAATTCTGGACCTTTGGGACCATCCAGAATCACCATAGCCTAAACTTTGCACGGCCTGGGGACCACTCTTTCGCATGTCCAGCGATCCCCACTTCGAACCCTTTCTCAGCAGAGGCAGGCACTCTCTCAGTTGTACTAGATACCTCCGCAGAAGCTTCAGAGAAACGTGCTGCGTCATTCAGCTTGAAAGTGGGACGCGGATGGGAGAGTACACTTTCTCCCCGTTTGGAGGTGCCTTGCGCTTGGCTTCTAAGCTACCTGAAGAGCAATAGCGGCCCGACGTCTCTTCACGGCAGGATTGTCGTTGTGGGCCAAGGCTGCGTGTTCTCTAAAGCGAAAATTGTGCTGGCAATACTTTTCTAGAAACTTTTCTCACTGCACCACATGTTCAGCACTGGCCAAACGAAAGGGGACCTCAGGCCTGAAGGTAAGTTCCACTACTTCACATCGGGGGAGTGGGGTGTACAGTGGTTTCCATGAGGCCATACTGCACCTCAGAGGGCCTTAATTCTTCGATGCTCCTGGGGGCACACAGGATAGGAGATCGTTCACCTCTTTCGCATGATGACTTCTCTCCGTGCCGGAACGGCGGATCCTGGCTTCTGAGGAAACGTAGCCTTAAACGGGCCCCTGGAGAAAGCTCTTCACATTCATAGCCAGGGCAACGTACTGCTCTCTGGGTTGCCTACGTTGAGTGCTCCAGTCGTCAAAGAGCCTCGCAAAAGCAGCGCCGGGCAGACCCTCCCTGCCAGTCGAACGGCCCCCTTGAGTGAAAGAGAACTGCGGTGCCAATAGACACCGTGCTGACGACTGGCTCCAGGAGGAGATTCGGGACAGCACTCTCACAGAAGCGAAAGATAGGCTGTGGGCCCAGCTTGAGGAACAGTACGTTTTGCACACTTAACCCAGCTAGGCGTGAGCCAGAGAACCTTGGTCACTGAGGCCTACTTAAGGTACTGGCATACTTAACCCAGTAGATCCCATGCAGAGGTCCCCGTGCCCGAAAGTGCCTCCACGGAAAAGCCCTGTTCCTCCCGTGTGTTTCCTTGAGGCAATCAGGAACCACTGAGGATAACTACGTGAGCTCAGGTTTGAAACTGGGCGACCCTGGGCAAACCTTATTCCCCTCCGTGGTCGACGAGACCGTTGCGGGTCATAAGCTGCCTGAAGCACAGTCCTCGCGCCCACCTTCTCTTTGCTCTCTGAAGGCCTCACATGAGAAGTCTGAGTTTACTCGTGACGGAAGCAGTCTGAGTGTACTCGTGTGAGGCCTGCTGCTCTCAGTTCCCGGCTGGGAGCTTCAGCAGGAGCACTCTAGAGCTCGCCGACAAAAGAAATGTGAGTCCCCCCCGGGCCTCAAGTAAAAGTCCAGATTTCCCCCGTTAGGAACACCTCGGAGTGCCATAGGAGCGAAGAAGCATGCGTTAAGGGAATGCTTCAACAGGGTAAGGGATTTATTTCACGAGACACAGTGCACTCACTCACGTTGGTTGCAACAATTGTCAAAGGGCACTGTACGCCTTCCAATTCCTCTGTTGTGTTTGAGCCTCAGGAAGTAAATGCATTCGTTTGGTTAAGCTCCATGCACGTGCAACGATAATGGTGAAGCGCTGCCCTGTTCGCTTGAAAGCTCTCGTTTGTAACGGCCTTCCAACGGCCTCAACGTACGCAGTTCTAAACCGCCTTACATTCCGTGCTGGTGTGCCCCCAAGGAGGAATTTGGGCTCTTTTGTGAAACACCAATGTGCGTCACAAATGAAGCCAGGGGGCTCCCCCAGGACGTCTGCGTACGGCAGTCGGTTCCCAGATGTTTACTTCCAGCCGGAGAAAGAAAAAAAGGACAGTTTTCCGAGGGACAATTCTGGATCTTCGGGACCATCCAGAATCACCAAAGCGTAAACTTTGAACGACCTGAGGAACGATCTTTCGCATGTCCAGGGATCCCCACGTCAAAATCTTTCTCAGCAGAGGCAGGCACTATGTCACTTGCACTAGATAGCTCGGCAGAACCTTCCGAGAAACATGCTGCGTCATTCAGCTTGAGAGTGGGACGCGGATGGGAGAGTACGCTTTCTCCCCGTTTGGAGGTGCCTTGCGCTTGGCTTCGAAGCTGCCTGAACAGCACTAGCGGCCCGACGTCTCTTCACGGCAGGAATGTCGTTGTGGGCCAAGGCTGCGTGTTCTCCAAAGCGAAAACTCTGCTGGCAATACCTTTCTAGGAACTCCTCCCACGGTTCAGCTCTGGCCAAACGAAAGGGGACCTCAGGCCTCAAGGTAAGTTCCAGTGTTTCACGTCGGAGGAGTTGGGCGTGCAGTGGTTTGCATGAGGCCATACTGCACCACGGAGTGCCTTAACTCTTCGAGGCTCCTGGGGGCACACAGGATAGGAGCTCGTTCAACAATTTCGCATGATGACTTCTCTCCGTGCCGGAACGGCGGATCCTGGCTCCTGAGGAAACGTAACCTAAACAGGCCCCTGGAGAAAGCTCTTCACAGTCATAGCCAGGGCAACGTACTGCTCTCTGGGTTGACTAGGTTGAGTGCCCCAGTCGTCCAAGAGCCTCACGAAAGAAGCGCTGGGCAGACTCTTTTTGACTGTCGAACGGACTCCTTGACTGAAAGAGAACTGCAGTGTCAATAGGCACCGTGCTGAAGACTGGCTCCAGGAGGAGATTCCGGACAGCACTCCCACAGAAGCGAAAGGTAGGCTGTGGGCCCAGCCTGAGGAACAGTACGTTTTGCAAACTTAAGACAGCTAAGCATGAGCCAGAGAGCCTTGGTCACTGAGGCCTACCTAATGCACTGGCATACTTATCCTGTAGATCGACTGCAGAGGTCCCTGTGCCCAAAAGTGCCTCCGTGGAAGGGCCCTGTTCCTCCCGTGTGTTTCCTTGAGGCAATCAGGAACCACTGAGGATAACTACGTGAGCTCAGGTTTGAAACTGGGCGACCCTGGGCAAACCTTATTCCCCTCCGTGGTCGACGAGACCGTTGCGGGTCATAAGCTGCCTGAAGCACAGTCCTCGCGCCCACCTTCTCTTTGCTGTCTGAAGGCCTCACATAAGAAGTCTGAGTTTACTCGTGACGGAAGCAGTCTGAGTGTACTCGTGTGAGGCCTGCTGCTCTCAGTTCCCGGCTGGGAGCTTCAGCAGGAGCACTCTGGAGCTCGCCGACAAAAGAATTGTGAGCCCCCCACCCCCCCCGGCCTCAATTATAAGTCCAGATTTCCCCCGTTAGGAACACCTCGGAGTGCCATAGGAGCGAAGAAACATGCGTTAACGGAATGCTTCAGCAGTGTAAGGGATTCATTTCACGCGACACCGTGCACTCACGTTCGTTGTAACAACGGTCAAAGGGCACTGTATGCCTTCCAACTCCTCTGTTGTGTTTGAGCCACAGGAAGTAAATGCATTCGTTAGAATAAGCTCCATGCACGTGCCACGATGATGGCGAAGCGCTTCCCTGTTGAGAGCTTGAGAGCTCTCGTCTGTACGGCTCTCCAACGGCCTCAAGGTCCGCAGTTCTAAACAGCCTTACATTCCATGCTGCTGTGTCCGCAAGGAGGAATTTGGGCTCCTCTGTGAAACACCAATGTGCGTCACAAATGTAACCAGGGAGCTCCCCCAGGACGTCTGCGTACGCAGTCGGTTCCCAGATGTTTACATCCAGCGGGAGAAAGAGAAAAAGGACAGCTTTCCCAGGGACAATTCTGGACCTTTGGGACCATCCAGAATCACCATAGCCTAAACTTTGCACGGCCTGGGGACCACTCTTTCGCATGTCCAGCGATCCCCACTTCGAACCCTTTCTCAGCAGAGGCAGGCACTCTCTCAGTTGTACTAGATACCTCCGCAGAAGCTTCAGAGAAACGTGCTGCGTCATTCAGCTTGAAAGTGGGACGCGGATGGGAGAGTACACTTTCTCCCCGTTTGGAGGTGCCTTGCGCTTGGCTTCTAAGCTACCTGAAGAGCAATAGCGGCCCGACGTCTCTTCACAGCAGGATTGTCGTTGTGGGCCAAGGCTGCGTGTTCTCTAAAGCGAAAATTGTGCTGGCAATACTTTTCTAGAAACTTTTCTCACTGCACCACATGTTCAGCACTGGCCAAACGAAAGGGGACCTCAGGCCTGAAGGTAAGTTCCACTACTTCACATCGGGGGAGTGGGGTGTACAGTGGTTTCCATGAGGCCATACTGCACCTCAGAGGGCCTTAATTCTTCGATGCTCCTGGGGGCACACAGGATAGGAGATCGTTCACCTCTTTCGCATGATGACTTCTCTCCGTGCCGGAACGGCGGATCCTGGCTTCTGAGGAAACGTAGCCTTAAACGGGCCCCTGGAGAAAGCTCTTCACATTCATAGCCAGGGCAACGTACTGCTCTCTGGGTTGCCTACGTTGAGTGCTCCAGTCGTCAAAGAGCCTCGCAAAAGCAGCGCCGGGCAGACCCTCCCTGCCAGTCGAACGGCCCCCTTGAGTGAAAGAGAACTGCGGTGCCAATAGACACCGTGCTGACGACTGGCTCCAGGAGGAGATTCGGGACAGCACTCTCACAGAAGCGAAAGATAGGCTGTGGGCCCAGCTTGAGGAACAGTACGTTTTGCACACTTAACCCAGCTAGGCGTGAGCCAGAGAACCTTGGTCACTGAGGCCTACTTAAGGTACTGGCATACTTAACCCAGTAGATCCCATGCAGAGGTCCCCGTGCCCGAAAGTGCCTCCACGGAAAAGCCCTGTTCCTCCCGTGTGTTTCCTTGAGGCAATCAGGAACCACTGAGGATAACTACGTGAGCTCAGGTTTGAAACTGGGCGACCCTGGGCAAACCTTATTCCCCTCCGTGGTCGACGAGACCGTTGCGGGTCATAAGCTGCCTGAAGCACAGTCCTCGCGCCCACCTTCTCTTTGCTCTCTGAAGGCCTCACATGAGAAGTCTGAGTTTACTCGTGACGGAAGCAGTCTGAGTGTACTCGTGTGAGGCCTGCTGCTCTCAGTTCCCGGCTGGGAGCTTCAGCAGGAGCACTCTAGAGCTCGCCGACAAAAGAAATGTGAGTCCCCCCCGGGCCTCAAGTAAAAGTCCAGATTTCCCCCGTTAGGAACACCTCGGAGTGCCATAGGAGCGAAGAAGCATGCGTTAAGGGAATGCTTCAACAGGGTAAGGGATTTATTTCACGAGACACAGTGCACTCACTCACGTTGGTTGCAACAATTGTCAAAGGGCACTGTACGCCTTCCAATTCCTCTGTTGTGTTTGAGCCTCAGGAAGTAAATGCATTCGTTTGGTTAAGCTCCATGCACGTGCAACGATAATGGTGAAGCGCTGCCCTGTTCGCTTGAAAGCTCTCGTTTGTAACGGCCTTCCAACGGCCTCAACGTACGCAGTTCTAAACCGCCTTACATTCCGTGCTGGTGTGCCCCCAAGGAGGAATTTGGGCTCTTTTGTGAAACACCAATGTGCGTCACAAATGAAGCCAGGGGGCTCCCCCAGGACGTCTGCGTACGGCAGTCGGTTCCCAGATGTTTACTTCCAGCCGGAGAAAGAAAAAAAGGACAGTTTTCCGAGGGACAATTCTGGATCTTCGGGACCATCCAGAATCACCAAAGCGTAAACTTTGAACGACCTGAGGAACGATCTTTCGCATGTCCAGGGATCCCCACGTCAAAATCTTTCTCAGCAGAGGCAGGCACTATGTCACTTGCACTAGATAGCTCGGCAGAACCTTCCGAGAAACATGCTGCGTCATTCAGCTTGAGAGTGGGACGCGGATGGGAGAGTACGCTTTCTCCCCGTTTGGAGGTGCCTTGCGCTTGGCTTCGAAGCTGCCTGAACAGCACTAGCGGCCCGACGTCTCTTCACGGCAGGAATGTCGTTGTGGGCCAAGGCTGCGTGTTCTCCAAAGCGAAAACTCTGCTGGCAATACCTTTCTAGGAACTCCTCCCACGGTTCAGCTCTGGCCAAACGAAAGGGGACCTCAGGCCTCAAGGTAAGTTCCAGTGTTTCACGTCGGAGGAGTTGGGCGTGCAGTGGTTTGCATGAGGCCATACTGCACCACGGAGTGCCTTAACTCTTCGAGGCTCCTGGGGGCACACAGGATAGGAGCTCGTTCAACAATTTCGCATGATGACTTCTCTCCGTGCCGGAACGGCGGATCCTGGCTCCTGAGGAAACGTAACCTAAACAGGCCCCTGGAGAAAGCTCTTCACAGTCATAGCCAGGGCAACGTACTGCTCTCTGGGTTGACTAGGTTGAGTGCCCCAGTCGTCCAAGAGCCTCACGAAAGAAGCGCTGGGCAGACTCTTTTTGACTGTCGAACGGACTCCTTGACTGAAAGAGAACTGCAGTGTCAATAGGCACCGTGCTGAAGACTGGCTCCAGGAGGAGATTCCGGACAGCACTCCCACAGAAGCGAAAGGTAGGCTGTGGGCCCAGCCTGAGGAACAGTACGTTTTGCAAACTTAAGACAGCTAAGCATGAGCCAGAGAGCCTTGGTCACTGAGGCCTACCTAATGCACTGGCATACTTATCCTGTAGATCGACTGCAGAGGTCCCTGTGCCCAAAAGTGCCTCCGTGGAAGGGCCCTGTTCCTCCCGTGTGTTTCCTTGAGGCAATCAGGAACCACTGAGGATAACTACGTGAGCTCAGGTTTGAAACTGGGCGACCCTGGGCAAACCTTATTCCCCTCCGTGGTCGACGAGACCGTTGCGGGTCATAAGCTGCCTGAAGCACAGTCCTCGCGCCCACCTTCTCTTTGCTGTCTGAAGGCCTCACATAAGAAGTCTGAGTTTACTCGTGACGGAAGCAGTCTGAGTGTACTCGTGTGAGGCCTGCTGCTCTCAGTTCCCGGCTGGGAGCTTCAGCAGGAGCACTCTGGAGCTCGCCGACAAAAGAATTGTGAGCCCCCCACCCCCCCCGGCCTCAATTATAAGTCCAGATTTCCCCCGTTAGGAACACCTCGGAGTGCCATAGGAGCGAAGAAACATGCGTTAACGGAATGCTTCAGCAGTGTAAGGGATTCATTTCACGCGACACCGTGCACTCACGTTCGTTGTAACAACGGTCAAAGGGCACTGTATGCCTTCCAACTCCTCTGTTGTGTTTGAGCCACAGGAAGTAAATGCATTCGTTAGAATAAGCTCCATGCACGTGCCACGATGATGGCGAAGCGCTTCCCTGTTGAGAGCTTGAGAGCTCTCGTCTGTACGGCTCTCCAACGGCCTCAAGGTCCGCAGTTCTAAACAGCCTTACATTCCATGCTGCTGTGTCCGCAAGGAGGAATTTGGGCTCCTCTGTGAAACACCAATGTGCGTCACAAATGTAACCAGGGAGCTCCCCCAGGACGTCTGCGTACGCAGTCGGTTCCCAGATGTTTACATCCAGCGGGAGAAAGAGAAAAAGGACAGCTTTCCCAGGGACAATTCTGGACCTTTGGGACCATCCAGAATCACCATAGCCTAAACTTTGCACGGCCTGGGGACCACTCTTTCGCATGTCCAGCGATCCCCACTTCGAACCCTTTCTCAGCAGAGGCAGGCACTCTCTCAGTTGTACTAGATACCTCCGCAGAAGCTTCAGAGAAACGTGCTGCGTCATTCAGCTTGAAAGTGGGACGCGGATGGGAGAGTACACTTTCTCCCCGTTTGGAGGTGCCTTGCGCTTGGCTTCTAAGCTACCTGAAGAGCAATAGCGGCCCGACGTCTCTTCACGGCAGGATTGTCGTTGTGGGCCAAGGCTGCGTGTTCTCTAAAGCGAAAATTGTGCTGGCAATACTTTTCTAGAAACTTTTCTCACTGCACCACATGTTCAGCACTGGCCAAACGAAAGGGGACCTCAGGCCTGAAGGTAAGTTCCACTACTTCACATCGGGGGAGTGGGGTGTACAGTGGTTTCCATGAGGCCATACTGCACCTCAGAGGGCCTTAATTCTTCGATGCTCCTGGGGGCACACAGGATAGGAGATCGTTCACCTCTTTCGCATGATGACTTCTCTCCGTGCCGGAACGGCGGATCCTGGCTTCTGAGGAAACGTAGCCTTAAACGGGCCCCTGGAGAAAGCTCTTCACATTCATAGCCAGGGCAACGTACTGCTCTCTGGGTTGCCTACGTTGAGTGCTCCAGTCGTCAAAGAGCCTCGCAAAAGCAGCGCCGGGCAGACCCTCCCTGCCAGTCGAACGGCCCCCTTGAGTGAAAGAGAACTGCGGTGCCAATAGACACCGTGCTGACGACTGGCTCCAGGAGGAGATTCGGGACAGCACTCTCACAGAAGCGAAAGATAGGCTGTGGGCCCAGCTTGAGGAACAGTACGTTTTGCACACTTAACACCGCTAAGCATGAGCCAGAGAACCTTGGTCACTGAGGCCTACCTAAGGTACTGGCATACTTAACCCAGTAGATCCCATGCAGAGGTCCCCGTGCCCGAAAGTGCCTCCACGGAAAAGCCCTGTTCCTCCCGTGTGTTTCCTTGAGGCAATCAGGAACCACTGAGGATAACTACGTGAGCTCAGGTTTGAAACTGGGCGACCCTGGGCAAACCTTATTCCCCTCCGTGGTCGACGAGACCGTTGCGGGTCATAAGCTGCCTGAAGCACAGTCCTCGCGCCCACCTTCTCTTTGCTCTCTGAAGGCCTCACATGAGAAGTCTGAGTTTACTCGTGACGGAAGCAGTCTGAGTGTACTCGTGTGAGGCCTGCTGCTCTCAGTTCCCGGCTGGGAGCATCAGCAGGAGCACTCTGGAGTCGCCGACAAAAGAATTGTGAGCCCCCCCCCCACCGGCCTCAATTATAAGTCCAGATTTCCCCCGTTAGGAACACCTCGGAGTGCCATAGGAGCGAAGAAACATGCGTTAACGGAATGTTTCAGCAGTGTAAGGGATTCATTTCACGCGACACCGTGCACTCACGTTCGTTGTAACAACGGTCAAAGGGCACTGTATGCCTTCCAACTCCTCTGTTGTGTTTGAGCCACAGGAAATAAATGCATTCGTTAGAATAAGCTCCATGCACGTGCCACGATGATGGCGAAGCGCTTCCCTGTTCCCTTGAGAGCTCTCGTCTGTACGGCTCTCCAACGGCCTCAAGGTCCGCAGTTCTAAACAGCCTTACATTCCATGCTGCTGTGTCCGCAAGGAGGAATTTGGGCTCCTCTGTGAAACACCAATGTGCGTCACAAATGTAACCAGGGAGCTCCCCCAGGACGTCTGCGTACGCAGTCGGTTCCCAGATGTTTACATCCAGCGGGAGAAAGAGAAAAAGGACAGCTTTCCCAGGGACAATTCTGGACCTTTGGGACCATCCAGAATCACCATAGCCTAAACTTTGCACGGCCTGGGGACCACTCTTTCGCATGTCCAGCGATCCCCACTTCGAACCCTTTCTCAGCAGAGGCAGGCACTCTCTCAGTTGTACTAGATACCTCCGCAGAAGCTTCAGAGAAACGTGCTGCGTCATTCAGCTTGAAAGTGGGACGCGGATGGGAGAGTACACTTTCTCCCCGTTTGGAGGTGCCTTGCGCTTGGCTTCTAAGCTACCTGAAGAGCAATAGCGGCCCGACGTCTCTTCACGGCAGGATTGTCGTTGTGGGCCAAGGCTGCGTGTTCTCTAAAGCGAAAATTGTGCTGGCAATACTTTTCTAGAAACTTTTCTCACTGCACCACATGTTCAGCACTGGCCAAACGAAAGGGGACCTCAGGCCTGAAGGTAAGTTCCACTACTTCACATCGGGGGAGTGGGGTGTACAGTGGTTTCCATGAGGCCATACTGCACCTCAGAGGGCCTTAATTCTTCGATGCTCCTGGGGGCACACAGGATAGGAGATCGTTCACCTCTTTCGCATGATGACTTCTCTCCGTGCCGGAACGGCGGATCCTGGCTTCTGAGGAAACGTAGCCTTAAACGGGCCCCTGGAGAAAGCTCTTCACATTCATAGCCAGGGCAACGTACTGCTCTCTGGGTTGCCTACGTTGAGTGCTCCAGTCGTCAAAGAGCCTCGCAAAAGCAGCGCCGGGCAGACCCTCCCTGCCAGTCGAACGGCCCCCTTGAGTGAAAGAGAACTGCGGTGCCAATAGACACCGTGCTGACGACTGGCTCCAGGAGGAGATTCGGGACAGCACTCTCACAGAAGCGAAAGATAGGCTGTGGGCCCAGCTTGAGGAACAGTACGTTTTGCACACTTAACCCAGCTAGGCGTGAGCCAGAGAACCTTGGTCACTGAGGCCTACTTAAGGTACTGGCATACTTAACCCAGTAGATCCCATGCAGAGGTCCCCGTGCCCGAAAGTGCCTCCACGGAAAAGCCCTGTTCCTCCCGTGTGTTTCCTTGAGGCAATCAGGAACCACTGAGGATAACTACGTGAGCTCAGGTTTGAAACTGGGCGACCCTGGGCAAACCTTATTCCCCTCCGTGGTCGACGAGACCGTTGCGGGTCATAAGCTGCCTGAAGCACAGTCCTCGCGCCCACCTTCTCTTTGCTCTCTGAAGGCCTCACATGAGAAGTCTGAGTTTACTCGTGACGGAAGCAGTCTGAGTGTACTCGTGTGAGGCCTGCTGCTCTCAGTTCCCGGCTGGGAGCTTCAGCAGGAGCACTCTGGAGCTCGCCGACAAAAGAAATGTGAGTCCCCCCCGGGCCCCAAGTAAAAGTCCAGATTTCCCCCGTTAGGAACACCTCGGAGTGCCATAGGAGCGAAGAAGCATGCGTTAAGGGAATGCTTCAACAGGGTAAGGGATTTATTTCACGAGACACAGTGCACTCACTCACGTTGGTTGCAACAATTGTCAAAGGGCACTGTACGCCTTCCAATTCCTCTGTTGTGTTTGAGCCTCAGGAAGTAAATGCATTCGTTTGGTTAAGCTCCCTGCACGTGCAACGATAATGGTGAAGCGCTGCCCTGTTCGCTTGAAAGCTCTCGTTTGTAACGGCCTTCCAACGGCCTCAACGTACGCAGTTCTAAACCGCCTTACATTCCGTGCTGGTGTGCCCCCAAGGAGGAATTTGGGCTCTTTTGTGAAACACCAATGTGCGTCACAAATGAAGCCAGGGGGCTCCCCCAGGACGTCTGCGTACGGCAGTCGGTTCCCAGATGTTTACTTCCAGCCGGAGAAAGAAAAAAAGGACAGTTTTCCGAGGGACAATTCTGGATCTTCGGGACCATCCAGAATCACCAAAGCGTAAACTTTGAACGACCTGAGGAACGATCTTTCGCATGTCCAGGGATCCCCACGTCAAAATCTTTCTCAGCAGAGGCAGGCACTATGTCACTTGCACTAGATAGCTCGGCAGAACCTTCCGAGAAACATGCTGCGTCATTCAGCTTGAGAGTGGGACGCGGATGGGAGAGTACGCTTTCTCCCCGTTTGGAGGTGCCTTGCGCTTGGCTTCGAAGCTGCCTGAACAGCACTAGCGGCCCGACGTCTCTTCACGGCAGGAATGTCGTTGTGGGCCAAGGCTGCGTGTTCTCCAAAGCGAAAACTCTGCTGGCAATACCTTTCTAGGAACTCCTCCCACGGTTCAGCTCTGGCCAAACGAAAGGGGACCTCAGGCCTCAAGGTAAGTTCCAGTGTTTCACGTCGGAGGAGTTGGGCGTGCAGTGGTTTGCATGAGGCCATACTGCACCACGGAGTGCCTTAACTCTTCGAGGCTCCTGGGGGCACACAGGATAGGAGCTCGTTCAACAATTTCGCATGATGACTTCTCTCCGTGCCGGAACGGCGGATCCTGGCTCCTGAGGAAACGTAACCTAAACAGGCCCCTGGAGAAAGCTCTTCACAGTCATAGCCAGGGCAACGTACTGCTCTCTGGGTTGACTAGGTTGAGTGCCCCAGTCGTCCAAGAGCCTCACGAAAGAAGCGCTGGGCAGACTCTTTTTGACTGTCGAACGGACTCCTTGACTGAAAGAGAACTGCAGTGTCAATAGGCACCGTGCTGAAGACTGGCTCCAGGAGGAGATTCCGGACAGCACTCCCACAGAAGCGAAAGGTAGGCTGTGGGCCCAGCCTGAGGAACAGTACGTTTTGCAAACTTAAGACAGCTAAGCATGAGCCAGAGAGCCTTGGTCACTGAGGCCTACCTAATGCACTGGCATACTTATCCTGTAGATCGACTGCAGAGGTCCCTGTGCCCAAAAGTGCCTCCGTGGAAGGGCCCTGTTCCTCCCGTGTGTTTCCTTGAGGCAATCAGGAACCACTGAGGATAACTACGTGAGCTCAGGTTTGAAACTGGGCGACCCTGGGCAAACCTTATTCCCCTCCGTGGTCGACGAGACCGTTGCGGGTCATAAGCTGCCTGAAGCACAGTCCTCGCGCCCACCTTCTCTTTGCTGTCTGAAGGCCTCACATAAGAAGTCTGAGTTTACTCGTGACGGAAGCAGTCTGAGTGTACTCGTGTGAGGCCTGCTGCTCTCAGTTCCCGGCTGGGAGCTTCAGCAGGAGCACTCTGGAGCTCGCCGACAAAAGAATTGTGAGCCCCCCACCCCCCCCGGCCTCAATTATAAGTCCAGATTTCCCCCGTTAGGAACACCTCGGAGTGCCATAGGAGCGAAGAAACATGCGTTAACGGAATGCTTCAGCAGTGTAAGGGATTCATTTCACGCGACACCGTGCACTCACGTTCGTTGTAACAACGGTCAAAGGGCACTGTATGCCTTCCAACTCCTCTGTTGTGTTTGAGCCACAGGAAGTAAATGCATTCGTTAGAATAAGCTCCATGCACGTGCCACGATGATGGCGAAGCGCTTCCCTGTTGAGAGCTTGAGAGCTCTCGTCTGTACGGCTCTCCAACGGCCTCAAGGTCCGCAGTTCTAAACAGCCTTACATTCCATGCTGCTGTGTCCGCAAGGAGGAATTTGGGCTCCTCTGTGAAACACCAATGTGCGTCACAAATGTAACCAGGGAGCTCCCCCAGGACGTCTGCGTACGCAGTCGGTTCCCAGATGTTTACATCCAGCGGGAGAAAGAGAAAAAGGACAGCTTTCCCAGGGACAATTCTGGACCTTTGGGACCATCCAGAATCACCATAGCCTAAACTTTGCACGGCCTGGGGACCACTCTTTCGCATGTCCAGCGATCCCCACTTCGAACCCTTTCTCAGCAGAGGCAGGCACTCTCTCAGTTGTACTAGATACCTCCGCAGAAGCTTCAGAGAAACGTGCTGCGTCATTCAGCTTGAAAGTGGGACGCGGATGGGAGAGTACACTTTCTCCCCGTTTGGAGGTGCCTTGCGCTTGGCTTCTAAGCTACCTGAAGAGCAATAGCGGCCCGACGTCTCTTCACGGCAGGATTGTCGTTGTGGGCCAAGGCTGCGTGTTCTCTAAAGCGAAAATTGTGCTGGCAATACTTTTCTAGAAACTTTTCTCACTGCACCACATGTTCAGCACTGGCCAAACGAAAGGGGACCTCAGGCCTGAAGGTAAGTTCCACTACTTCACATCGGGGGAGTGGGGTGTACAGTGGTTTCCATGAGGCCATACTGCACCTCAGAGGGCCTTAATTCTTCGATGCTCCTGGGGGCACACAGGATAGGAGATCGTTCACCTCTTTCGCAAGATGACTTCTCTCCGTGCCGGAACGGCGGATCCTGGCTTCTGAGGAAACGTAGCCTTAAACGGGCCCCTGGAGAAAGCTCTTCACATTCATAGCCAGGGCAACGTACTGCTCTCTGGGTTGCCTACGTTGAGTGCTCCAGTCGTCAAAGAGCCTCGCAAAAGCAGCGCCGGGCAGACCCTCCCTGCCAGTCGAACGGCCCCCTTGAGTGAAAGAGAACTGCAGTGCCAATAGACACCGTGCTGACGACTGGCTCCAGGAGGAGATTCGGGACAGCACTCTCACAGAAGCGAAAGATAGGCTGTGGGCCCAGCTTGAGGAACAGTACGTTTTGCACACTTAACACCGCTAAGCATGAGCCAGAGAACCTTGGTCACTGAGGCCTACCTAAGGTACTGGCATACTTAACCCAGTAGATCCCATGCAGAGGTCCCCGTGCCCGAAAGTGCCTCCACGGAAAAGCCCTGTTCCTCCCGTGTGTTTCCTTGAGGCAATCAGGAACCACTGAGGATAACTACGTGAGCTCAGGTTTGAAACTGGGCGACCCTGGGCAAACCTTATTCCCCTCCGTGGTCGACGAGACCGTTGCGGGTCATAAGCTGCCTGAAGCACAGTCCTCGCGCCCACCTTCTCTTTGCTCTCTGAAGGCCTCACATGAGAAGTCTGAGTTTACTCGTGACGGAAGCAGTCTGAGTGTACTCGTGTGAGGCCTGCTGCTCTCAGTTCCCGGCTGGGAGCATCAGCAGGAGCACTCTGGAGTCGCCGACAAAAGAATTGTGAGCCCCCCCCCCCACCGGCCTCAATTATAAGTCCAGATTTCCCCCGTTAGGAACACCTCGGAGTGCCATAGGAGCGAAGAAACATGCGTTAACGGAATGTTTCAGCAGTGTAAGGGATTCATTTCACGCGACACCGTGCACTCACGTTCGTTGTAACAACGGTCAAAGGGCACTGTATGCCTTCCAACTCCTCTGTTGTGTTTGAGCCACAGGAAATAAATGCATTCGTTAGAATAAGCTCCATGCACGTGCCACGATGATGGCGAAGCGCTTCCCTGTTGAGAGCTTGAGAGCTCTCGTCTGTACGGCTCTCCAACGGCCTCAAGGTCCGCAGTTCTAAACAGCCTTACATTCCATGCTGCTGTGTCCGCAAGGAGGAATTTGGGCTCCTCTGTGAAACACCAATGTGCGTCACAAATGTAACCAGGGAGCTCCCCCAGGACGTCTGCGTACGCAGTCGGTTCCCAGATGTTTACATCCAGCGGGAGAAAGAGAAAAAGGACAGCTTTCCCAGGGACAATTCTGGACCTTTGGGACCATCCAGAATCACCATAGCCTAAACTTTGCACGGCCTGGGGACCACTCTTTCGCATGTCCAGCGATCCCCACTTCGAACCCTTTCTCAGCAGAGGCAGGCACTCTCTCAGTTGTACTAGATACCTCCGCAGAAGCTTCAGAGAAACGTGCTGCGTCATTCAGCTTGAAAGTGGGACGCGGATGGGAGAGTACACTTTCTCCCCGTTTGGAGGTGCCTTGCGCTTGGCTTCTAAGCTACCTGAAGAGCAATAGCGGCCCGACGTCTCTTCACGGCAGGATTGTCGTTGTGGGCCAAGGCTGCGTGTTCTCTAAAGCGAAAATTGTGCTGGCAATACTTTTCTAGAAACTTTTCTCACTGCACCACATGTTCAGCACTGGCCAAACGAAAGGGGACCTCAGGCCTGAAGGTAAGTTCCACTACTTCACATCGGGGGAGTGGGGTGTACAGTGGTTTCCATGAGGCCATACTGCACCTCAGAGGGCCTTAATTCTTCGATGCTCCTGGGGGCACACAGGATAGGAGATCGTTCACCTCTTTCGCATGATGACTTCTCTCCGTGCCGGAACGGCGGATCCTGGCTTCTGAGGAAACGTAGCCTTAAACGGGCCCCTGGAGAAAGCTCTTCACATTCATAGCCAGGGCAACGTACTGCTCTCTGGGTTGCCTACGTTGAGTGCTCCAGTCGTCAAAGAGCCTCGCAAAAGCAGCGCCGGGCAGACCCTCCCTGCCAGTCGAACGGCCCCCTTGAGTGAAAGAGAACTGCAGTGCCAATAGACACCGTGCTGACGACTGGCTCCAGGAGGAGATTCGGGACAGCACTCTCACAGAAGCGAAAGATAGGCTGTGGGCCCAGCTTGAGGAACAGTACGTTTTGCACACTTAACACCGCTAAGCATGAGCCAGAGAACCTTGGTCACTGAGGCCTACCTAAGGTACTGGCATACTTAACCCAGTAGATCCCATGCAGAGGTCCCCGTGCCCGAAAGTGCCTCCACGGAAAAGCCCTGTTCCTCCCGTGTGTTTCCTTGAGGCAATCAGGAACCACTGAGGATAACTACGTGAGCTCAGGTTTGAAACTGGGCGACCCTGGGCAAACCTTATTCCCCTCCGTGGTCGACGAGACCGTTGCGGGTCATAAGCTGCCTGAAGCACAGTCCTCGCGCCCACCTTCTCTTTGCTGTCTGAAGGCCTCACATAAGAAGTCTGAGTTTACTCGTGACGGAAGCAGTCTGAGTGTACTCGTGTGAGGCCTGCTGCTCTCAGTTCCCGGCTGGGAGCTTCAGCAGGAGCACTCTGGAGCTCGCCGACAAAAGAATTGTGAGCCCCCCACCCCCCCCGGCCTCAATTATAAGTCCAGATTTCCCCCGTTAGGAACACCTCGGAGTGCCATAGGAGCGAAGAAACATGCGTTAACGGAATGCTTCAGCAGTGTAAGGGATTCATTTCACGCGACACCGTGCACTCACGTTCGTTGTAACAACGGTCAAAGGGCACTGTATGCCTTCCAACTCCTCTGTTGTGTTTGAGCCACAGGAAGTAAATGCATTCGTTAGAATAAGCTCCATGCACGTGCCACGATGATGGCGAAGCGCTTCCCTGTTGAGAGCTTGAGAGCTCTCGTCTGTACGGCTCTCCAACGGCCTCAAGGTCCGCAGTTCTAAACAGCCTTACATTCCATGCTGCTGTGTCCGCAAGGAGGAATTTGGGCTCCTCTGTGAAACACCAATGTGCGTCACAAATGTAACCAGGGAGCTCCCCCAGGACGTCTGCGTACGCAGTCGGTTCCCAGATGTTTACATCCAGCGGGAGAAAGAGAAAAAGGACAGCTTTCCCAGGGACAATTCTGGACCTTTGGGACCATCCAGAATCACCATAGCCTAAACTTTGCACGGCCTGGGGACCACTCTTTCGCATGTCCAGCGATCCCCACTTCGAACCCTTTCTCAGCAGAGGCAGGCACTCTCTCAGTTGTACTAGATACCTCCGCAGAAGCTTCAGAGAAACGTGCTGCGTCATTCAGCTTGAAAGTGGGACGCGGATGGGAGAGTACACTTTCTCCCCGTTTGGAGGTGCCTTGCGCTTGGCTTCTAAGCTACCTGAAGAGCAATAGCGGCCCGACGTCTCTTCACGGCAGGATTGTCGTTGTGGGCCAAGGCTGCGTGTTCTCTAAAGCGAAAATTGTGCTGGCAATACTTTTCTAGAAACTTTTCTCACTGCACCACATGTTCAGCACTGGCCAAACGAAAGGGGACCTCAGGCCTGAAGGTAAGTTCCACTACTTCACATCGGGGGAGTGGGGTGTACAGTGGTTTCCATGAGGCCATACTGCACCTCAGAGGGCCTTAATTCTTCGATGCTCCTGGGGGCACACAGGATAGGAGATCGTTCACCTCTTTCGCAAGATGACTTCTCTCCGTGCCGGAACGGCGGATCCTGGCTTCTGAGGAAACGTAGCCTTAAACGGGCCCCTGGAGAAAGCTCTTCACATTCATAGCCAGGGCAACGTACTGCTCTCTGGGTTGCCTACGTTGAGTGCTCCAGTCGTCAAAGAGCCTCGCAAAAGCAGCGCCGGGCAGACCCTCCCTGCCAGTCGAACGGCCCCCTTGAGTGAAAGAGAACTGCAGTGCCAATAGACACCGTGCTGACGACTGGCTCCAGGAGGAGATTCGGGACAGCACTCTCACAGAAGCGAAAGATAGGCTGTGGGCCCAGCTTGAGGAACAGTACGTTTTGCACACTTAACACCGCTAAGCATGAGCCAGAGAACCTTGGTCACTGAGGCCTACCTAAGGTACTGGCATACTTAACCCAGTAGATCCCATGCAGAGGTCCCCGTGCCCGAAAGTGCCTCCACGGAAAAGCCCTGTTCCTCCCGTGTGTTTCCTTGAGGCAATCAGGAACCACTGAGGATAACTACGTGAGCTCAGGTTTGAAACTGGGCGACCCTGGGCAAACCTTATTCCCCTCCGTGGTCGACGAGACCGTTGCGGGTCATAAGCTGCCTGAAGCACAGTCCTCGCGCCCACCTTCTCTTTGCTCTCTGAAGGCCTCACATGAGAAGTCTGAGTTTACTCGTGACGGAAGCAGTCTGAGTGTACTCGTGTGAGGCCTGCTGCTCTCAGTTCCCGGCTGGGAGCATCAGCAGGAGCACTCTGGAGTCGCCGACAAAAGAATTGTGAGCCCCCCCCCCCACCGGCCTCAATTATAAGTCCAGATTTCCCCCGTTAGGAACACCTCGGAGTGCCATAGGAGCGAAGAAACATGCGTTAACGGAATGTTTCAGCAGTGTAAGGGATTCATTTCACGCGACACCGTGCACTCACGTTCGTTGTAACAACGGTCAAAGGGCACTGTATGCCTTCCAACTCCTCTGTTGTGTTTGAGCCACAGGAAATAAATGCATTCGTTAGAATAAGCTCCATGCACGTGCCACGATGATGGCGAAGCGCTTCCCTGTTGAGAGCTTGAGAGCTCTCGTCTGTACGGCTCTCCAACGGCCTCAAGGTCCGCAGTTCTAAACAGCCTTACATTCCATGCTGCTGTGTCCGCAAGGAGGAATTTGGGCTCCTCTGTGAAACACCAATGTGCGTCACAAATGTAACCAGGGAGCTCCCCCAGGACGTCTGCGTACGCAGTCGGTTCCCAGATGTTTACATCCAGCGGGAGAAAGAGAAAAAGGACAGCTTTCCCAGGGACAATTCTGGACCTTTGGGACCATCCAGAATCACCATAGCCTAAACTTTGCACGGCCTGGGGACCACTCTTTCGCATGTCCAGCGATCCCCACTTCGAACCCTTTCTCAGCAGAGGCAGGCACTCTCTCAGTTGTACTAGATACCTCCGCAGAAGCTTCAGAGAAACGTGCTGCGTCATTCAGCTTGAAAGTGGGACGCGGATGGGAGAGTACACTTTCTCCCCGTTTGGAGGTGCCTTGCGCTTGGCTTCTAAGCTACCTGAAGAGCAATAGCGGCCCGACGTCTCTTCACGGCAGGATTGTCGTTGTGGGCCAAGGCTGCGTGTTCTCTAAAGCGAAAATTGTGCTGGCAATACTTTTCTAGAAACTTTTCTCACTGCACCACATGTTCAGCACTGGCCAAACGAAAGGGGACCTCAGGCCTGAAGGTAAGTTCCACTACTTCACATCGGGGGAGTGGGGTGTACAGTGGTTTCCATGAGGCCATACTGCACCTCAGAGGGCCTTAATTCTTCGATGCTCCTGGGGGCACACAGGATAGGAGATCGTTCACCTCTTTCGCATGATGACTTCTCTCCGTGCCGGAACGGCGGATCCTGGCTTCTGAGGAAACGTAGCCTTAAACGGGCCCCTGGAGAAAGCTCTTCACATTCATAGCCAGGGCAACGTACTGCTCTCTGGGTTGCCTACGTTGAGTGCTCCAGTCGTCAAAGAGCCTCGCAAAAGCAGCGCCGGGCAGACCCTCCCTGCCAGTCGAACGGCCCCCTTGAGTGAAAGAGAACTGCAGTGCCAATAGACACCGTGCTGACGACTGGCTCCAGGAGGAGATTCGGGACAGCACTCTCACAGAAGCGAAAGATAGGCTGTGGGCCCAGCTTGAGGAACAGTACGTTTTGCACACTTAACACCGCTAAGCATGAGCCAGAGAACCTTGGTCACTGAGGCCTACCTAAGGTACTGGCATACTTAACCCAGTAGATCCCATGCAGAGGTCCCCGTGCCCGAAAGTGCCTCCACGGAAAAGCCCTGTTCCTCCCGTGTGTTTCCTTGAGGCAATCAGGAACCACTGAGGATAACTACGTGAGCTCAGGTTTGAAACTGGGCGACCCTGGGCAAACCTTATTCCCCTCCGTGGTCGACGAGACCGTTGCGGGTCATAAGCTGCCTGAAGCACAGTCCTCGCGCCCACCTTCTCTTTGCTCTCTGAAGGCCTCACATGAGAAGTCTGAGTTTACTCGTGACGGAAGCAGTCTGAGTGTACTCGTGTGAGGCCTGCTGCTCTCAGTTCCCGGCTGGGAGCATCAGCAGGAGCACTCTGGAGTCGCCGACAAAAGAATTGTGAGCCCCCCCCCCCACCGGCCTCAATTATAAGTCCAGATTTCCCCCGTTAGGAACACCTCGGAGTGCCATAGGAGCGAAGAAACATGCGTTAACGGAATGTTTCAGCAGTGTAAGGGATTCATTTCACGCGACACCGTGCACTCACGTTCGTTGTAACAACGGTCAAAGGGCACTGTATGCCTTCCAACTCCTCTGTTGTGTTTGAGCCACAGGAAATAAATGCATTCGTTAGAATAAGCTCCATGCACGTGCCACGATGATGGCGAAGCGCTTCCCTGTTGAGAGCTTGAGAGCTCTCGTCTGTACGGCTCTCCAACGGCCTCAAGGTCCGCAGTTCTAAACAGCCTTACATTCCATGCTGCTGTGTCCGCAAGGAGGAATTTGGGCTCCTCTGTGAAACACCAATGTGCGTCACAAATGTAACCAGGGAGCTCCCCCAGGACGTCTGCGTACGCAGTCGGTTCCCAGATGTTTACATCCAGCGGGAGAAAGAGAAAAAGGACAGCTTTCCCAGGGACAATTCTGGACCTTTGGGACCATCCAGAATCACCATAGCCTAAACTTTGCACGGCCTGGGGACCACTCTTTCGCATGTCCAGCGATCCCCACTTCGAACCCTTTCTCAGCAGAGGCAGGCACTCTCTCAGTTGTACTAGATACCTCCGCAGAAGCTTCAGAGAAACGTGCTGCGTCATTCAGCTTGAAAGTGGGACGCGGATGGGAGAGTACACTTTCTCCCCGTTTGGAGGTGCCTTGCGCTTGGCTTCTAAGCTACCTGAAGAGCAATAGCGGCCCGACGTCTCTTCACGGCAGGATTGTCGTTGTGGGCCAAGGCTGCGTGTTCTCTAAAGCGAAAATTGTGCTGGCAATACTTTTCTAGAAACTTTTCTCACTGCACCACATGTTCAGCACTGGCCAAACGAAAGGGGACCTCAGGCCTGAAGGTAAGTTCCACTACTTCACATCGGGGGAGTGGGGTGTACAGTGGTTTCCATGAGGCCATACTGCACCTCAGAGGGCCTTAATTCTTCGATGCTCCTGGGGGCACACAGGATAGGAGATCGTTCACCTCTTTCGCATGATGACTTCTCTCCGTGCCGGAACGGCGGATCCTGGCTTCTGAGGAAACGTAGCCTTAAACGGGCCCCTGGAGAAAGCTCTTCACATTCATAGCCAGGGCAACGTACTGCTCTCTGGGTTGCCTACGTTGAGTGCTCCAGTCGTCAAAGAGCCTCGCAAAAGCAGCGCCGGGCAGACCCTCCCTGCCAGTCGAACGGCCCCCTTGAGTGAAAGAGAACTGCAGTGCCAATAGACACCGTGCTGACGACTGGCTCCAGGAGGAGATTCGGGACAGCACTCTCACAGAAGCGAAAGATAGGCTGTGGGCCCAGCTTGAGGAACAGTACGTTTTGCACACTTAACACCGCTAAGCATGAGCCAGAGAACCTTGGTCACTGAGGCCTACCTAAGGTACTGGCATACTTAACCCAGTAGATCCCATGCAGAGGTCCCCGTGCCCGAAAGTGCCTCCACGGAAAAGCCCTGTTCCTCCCGTGTGTTTCCTTGAGGCAATCAGGAACCACTGAGGATAACTACGTGAGCTCAGGTTTGAAACTGGGCGACCCTGGGCAAACCTTATTCCCCTCCGTGGTCGACGAGACCGTTGCGGGTCATAAGCTGCCTGAAGCACAGTCCTCGCGCCCACCTTCTCTTTGCTCTCTGAAGGCCTCACATGAGAAGTCTGAGTTTACTCGTGACGGAAGCAGTCTGAGTGTACTCGTGTGAGGCCTGCTGCTCTCAGTTCCCGGCTGGGAGCATCAGCAGGAGCACTCTGGAGTCGCCGACAAAAGAATTGTGAGCCCCCCCCCCACCGGCCTCAATTATAAGTCCAGATTTCCCCCGTTAGGAACACCTCGGAGTGCCATAGGAGCGAAGAAACATGCGTTAACGGAATGTTTCAGCAGTGTAAGGGATTCATTTCACGCGACACCGTGCACTCACGTTCGTTGTAACAACGGTCAAAGGGCACTGTATGCCTTCCAACTCCTCTGTTGTGTTTGAGCCACAGGAAATAAATGCATTCGTTAGAATAAGCTCCATGCACGTGCCACGATGATGGCGAAGCGCTTCCCTGTTGAGAGCTTGAGAGCTCTCGTCTGTACGGCTCTCCAACGGCCTCAAGGTCCGCAGTTCTAAACAGCCTTACATTCCATGCTGCTGTGTCCGCAAGGAGGAATTTGGGCTCCTCTGTGAAACACCAATGTGCGTCACAAATGTAACCAGGGAGCTCCCCCAGGACGTCTGCGTACGCAGTCGGTTCCCAGATGTTTACATCCAGCGGGAGAAAGAGAAAAAGGACAGCTTTCCCAGGGACAATTCTGGACCTTTGGGACCATCCAGAATCACCATAGCCTAAACTTTGCACGGCCTGGGGACCACTCTTTCGCATGTCCAGCGATCCCCACTTCGAACCCTTTCTCAGCAGAGGCAGGCACTCTCTCAGTTGTACTAGATACCTCCGCAGAAGCTTCAGAGAAACGTGCTGCGTCATTCAGCTTGAAAGTGGGACGCGGATGGGAGAGTACACTTTCTCCCCGTTTGGAGGTGCCTTGCGCTTGGCTTCTAAGCTACCTGAAGAGCAATAGCGGCCCGACGTCTCTTCACGGCAGGATTGTCGTTGTGGGCCAAGGCTGCGTGTTCTCTAAAGCGAAAATTGTGCTGGCAATACTTTTCTAGAAACTTTTCTCACTGCACCACATGTTCAGCACTGGCCAAACGAAAGGGGACCTCAGGCCTGAAGGTAAGTTCCACTACTTCACATCGGGGGAGTGGGGTGTACAGTGGTTTCCATGAGGCCATACTGCACCTCAGAGGGCCTTAATTCTTCGATGCTCCTGGGGGCACACAGGATAGGAGATCGTTCACCTCTTTCGCAAGATGACTTCTCTCCGTGCCGGAACGGCGGATCCTGGCTTCTGAGGAAACGTAGCCTTAAACGGGCCCCTGGAGAAAGCTCTTCACATTCATAGCCAGGGCAACGTACTGCTCTCTGGGTTGCCTACGTTGAGTGCTCCAGTCGTCAAAGAGCCTCGCAAAAGCAGCGCCGGGCAGACCCTCCCTGCCAGTCGAACGGCCCCCTTGAGTGAAAGAGAACTGCAGTGCCAATAGACACCGTGCTGACGACTGGCTCCAGGAGGAGATTCGGGACAGCACTCTCACAGAAGCGAAAGATAGGCTGTGGGCCCAGCTTGAGGAACAGTACGTTTTGCACACTTAACACCGCTAAGCATGAGCCAGAGAACCTTGGTCACTGAGGCCTACCTAAGGTACTGGCATACTTAACCCAGTAGATCCCATGCAGAGGTCCCCGTGCCCGAAAGTGCCTCCACGGAAAAGCCCTGTTCCTCCCGTGTGTTTCCTTGAGGCAATCAGGAACCACTGAGGATAACTACGTGAGCTCAGGTTTGAAACTGGGCGACCCTGGGCAAACCTTATTCCCCTCCGTGGTCGACGAGACCGTTGCGGGTCATAAGCTGCCTGAAGCACAGTCCTCGCGCCCACCTTCTCTTTGCTCTCTGAAGGCCTCACATGAGAAGTCTGAGTTTACTCGTGACGGAAGCAGTCTGAGTGTACTCGTGTGAGGCCTGCTGCTCTCAGTTCCCGGCTGGGAGCATCAGCAGGAGCACTCTGGAGTCGCCGACAAAAGAATTGTGAGCCCCCCCCCCACCGGCCTCAATTATAAGTCCAGATTTCCCCCGTTAGGAACACCTCGGAGTGCCATAGGAGCGAAGAAACATGCGTTAACGGAATGTTTCAGCAGTGTAAGGGATTCATTTCACGCGACACCGTGCACTCACGTTCGTTGTAACAACGGTCAAAGGGCACTGTATGCCTTCCAACTCCTCTGTTGTGTTTGAGCCACAGGAAATAAATGCATTCGTTAGAATAAGCTCCATGCACGTGCCACGATGATGGCGAAGCGCTTCCCTGTTCCCTTGAGAGCTCTCGTCTGTACGGCTCTCCAACGGCCTCAAGGTCCGCAGTTCTAAACAGCCTTACATTCCATGCTGCTGTGTCCGCAAGGAGGAATTTGGGCTCCTCTGTGAAACACCAATGTGCGTCACAAATGTAACCAGGGAGCTCCCCCAGGACGTCTGCGTACGCAGTCGGTTCCCAGATGTTTACATCCAGCGGGAGAAAGAGAAAAAGGACAGCTTTCCCAGGGACAATTCTGGACCTTTGGGACCATCCAGAATCACCATAGCCTAAACTTTGCACGGCCTGGGGACCACTCTTTCGCATGTCCAGCGATCCCCACTTCGAACCCTTTCTCAGCAGAGGCAGGCACTCTCTCAGTTGTACTAGATACCTCCGCAGAAGCTTCAGAGAAACGTGCTGCGTCATTCAGCTTGAAAGTGGGACGCGGATGGGAGAGTACACTTTCTCCCCGTTTGGAGGTGCCTTGCACTTGGCTTCTAAGCTACCTGAAGAGCAATAGCGGCCCGACGTCTCTTCACGGCAGGATTGTCGTTGTGGGCCAAGGCTGCGTGTTCTCTAAAGCGAAAATTGTGCTGGCAATACTTTTCTAGAAACTTTTCTCACTGCACCACATGTTCAGCACTGGCCAAACGAAAGGGGACCTCAGGCCTGAAGGTAAGTTCCACTACTTCACATCGGGGGAGTGGGGTGTACAGTGGTTTCCATGAGGCCATACTGCACCTCAGAGGGCCTTAATTCTTCGATGCTCCTGGGGGCACACAGGATAGGAGATCGTTCACCTCTTTCGCATGATGACTTCTCTCCGTGCCGGAACGGCGGATCCTGGCTTCTGAGGAAACGTAGCCTTAAACGGGCCCCTGGAGAAAGCTCTTCACATTCATAGCCAGGGCAACGTACTGCTCTCTGGGTTGCCTACGTTGAGTGCTCCAGTCGTCAAAGAGCCTCGCAAAAGCAGCGCCGGGCAGACCCTCCCTGCCAGTCGAACGGCCCCCTTGAGTGAAAGAGAACTGCAGTGCCAATAGACACCGTGCTGACGACTGGCTCCAGGAGGAGATTCGGGACAGCACTCTCACAGAAGCGAAAGATAGGCTGTGGGCCCAGCTTGAGGAACAGTACGTTTTGCACACTTAACACCGCTAAGCATGAGCCAGAGAACCTTGGTCACTGAGGCCTACCTAAGGTACTGGCATACTTAACCCAGTAGATCCCATGCAGAGGTCCCCGTGCCCGAAAGTGCCTCCACGGAAAAGCCCTGTTCCTCCCGTGTGTTTCCTTGAGGCAATCAGGAACCACTGAGGATAACTACGTGAGCTCAGGTTTGAAACTGGGCGACCCTGGGCAAACCTTATTCCCCTCCGTGGTCGACGAGACCGTTGCGGGTCATAAGCTGCCTGAAGCACAGTCCTCGCGCCCACCTTCTCTTTGCTCTCTGAAGGCCTCACATGAGAAGTCTGAGTTTACTCGTGACGGAAGCAGTCTGAGTGTACTCGTGTGAGGCCTGCTGCTCTCAGTTCCCGGCTGGGAGCATCAGCAGGAGCACTCTGGAGTCGCCGACAAAAGAATTGTGAGCCCCCCCCCCACCGGCCTCAATTATAAGTCCAGATTTCCCCCGTTAGGAACACCTCGGAGTGCCATAGGAGCGAAGAAACATGCGTTAACGGAATGTTTCAGCAGTGTAAGGGATTCATTTCACGCGACACCGTGCACTCACGTTCGTTGTAACAACGGTCAAAGGGCACTGTATGCCTTCCAACTCCTCTGTTGTGTTTGAGCCACAGGAAATAAATGCATTCGTTAGAATAAGCTCCATGCACGTGCCACGATGATGGCGAAGCGCTTCCCTGTTGAGAGCTTGAGAGCTCTCGTCTGTACGGCTCTCCAACGGCCTCAAGGTCCGCAGTTCTAAACAGCCTTACATTCCATGCTGCTGTGTCCGCAAGGAGGAATTTGGGCTCCTCTGTGAAACACCAATGTGCGTCACAAATGTAACCAGGGAGCTCCCCCAGGACGTCTGCGTACGCAGTCGGTTCCCAGATGTTTACATCCAGCGGGAGAAAGAGAAAAAGGACAGCTTTCCCAGGGACAATTCTGGACCTTTGGGACCATCCAGAATCACCATAGCCTAAACTTTGCACGGCCTGGGGACCACTCTTTCGCATGTCCAGCGATCCCCACTTCGAACCCTTTCTCAGCAGAGGCAGGCACTCTCTCAGTTGTACTAGATACCTCCGCAGAAGCTTCAGAGAAACGTGCTGCGTCATTCAGCTTGAAAGTGGGACGCGGATGGGAGAGTACACTTTCTCCCCGTTTGGAGGTGCCTTGCGCTTGGCTTCTAAGCTACCTGAAGAGCAATAGCGGCCCGACGTCTCTTCACGGCAGGATTGTCGTTGTGGGCCAAGGCTGCGTGTTCTCTAAAGCGAAAATTGTGCTGGCAATACTTTTCTAGAAACTTTTCTCACTGCACCACATGTTCAGCACTGGCCAAACGAAAGGGGACCTCAGGCCTGAAGGTAAGTTCCACTACTTCACATCGGGGGAGTGGGGTGTACAGTGGTTTCCATGAGGCCATACTGCACCTCAGAGGGCCTTAATTCTTCGATGCTCCTGGGGGCACACAGGATAGGAGATCGTTCACCTCTTTCGCATGATGACTTCTCTCCGTGCCGGAACGGCGGATCCTGGCTTCTGAGGAAACGTAGCCTTAAACGGGCCCCTGGAGAAAGCTCTTCACATTCATAGCCAGGGCAACGTACTGCTCTCTGGGTTGCCTACGTTGAGTGCTCCAGTCGTCAAAGAGCCTCGCAAAAGCAGCGCCGGGCAGACCCTCCCTGCCAGTCGAACGGCCCCCTTGAGTGAAAGAGAACTGCAGTGCCAATAGACACCGTGCTGACGACTGGCTCCAGGAGGAGATTCGGGACAGCACTCTCACAGAAGCGAAAGATAGGCTGTGGGCCCAGCTTGAGGAACAGTACGTTTTGCACACTTAACACCGCTAAGCATGAGCCAGAGAACCTTGGTCACTGAGGCCTACCTAAGGTACTGGCATACTTAACCCAGTAGATCCCATGCAGAGGTCCCCGTGCCCGAAAGTGCCTCCACGGAAAAGCCCTGTTCCTCCCGTGTGTTTCCTTGAGGCAATCAGGAACCACTGAGGATAACTACGTGAGCTCAGGTTTGAAACTGGGCGACCCTGGGCAAACCTTATTCCCCTCCGTGGTCGACGAGACCGTTGCGGGTCATAAGCTGCCTGAAGCACAGTCCTCGCGCCCACCTTCTCTTTGCTCTCTGAAGGCCTCACATGAGAAGTCTGAGTTTACTCGTGACGGAAGCAGTCTGAGTGTACTCGTGTGAGGCCTGCTGCTCTCAGTTCCCGGCTGGGAGCATCAGCAGGAGCACTCTGGAGTCGCCGACAAAAGAATTGTGAGCCCCCCCCCCACCGGCCTCAATTATAAGTCCAGATTTCCCCCGTTAGGAACACCTCGGAGTGCCATAGGAGCGAAGAAACATGCGTTAACGGAATGTTTCAGCAGTGTAAGGGATTCATTTCACGCGACACCGTGCACTCACGTTCGTTGTAACAACGGTCAAAGGGCACTGTATGCCTTCCAACTCCTCTGTTGTGTTTGAGCCACAGGAAATAAATGCATTCGTTAGAATAAGCTCCATGCACGTGCCACGATGATGGCGAAGCGCTTCCCTGTTGAGAGCTTGAGAGCTCTCGTCTGTACGGCTCTCCAACGGCCTCAAGGTCCGCAGTTCTAAACAGCCTTACATTCCATGCTGCTGTGTCCGCAAGGAGGAATTTGGGCTCCTCTGTGAAACACCAATGTGCGTCACAAATGTAACCAGGGAGCTCCCCCAGGACGTCTGCGTACGCAGTCGGTTCCCAGATGTTTACATCCAGCGGGAGAAAGAGAAAAAGGACAGCTTTCCCAGGGACAATTCTGGACCTTTGGGACCATCCAGAATCACCATAGCCTAAACTTTGCACGGCCTGGGGACCACTCTTTCGCATGTCCAGCGATCCCCACTTCGAACCCTTTCTCAGCAGAGGCAGGCACTCTCTCAGTTGTACTAGATACCTCCGCAGAAGCTTCAGAGAAACGTGCTGCGTCATTCAGCTTGAAAGTGGGACGCGGATGGGAGAGTACACTTTCTCCCCGTTTGGAGGTGCCTTGCGCTTGGCTTCCAAGCTACCTGAAGAGCAATAGCGGCCCGACGTCTCTTCACGGCAGGATTGTCGTTGTGGGCCAAGGCTGCGTGTTCTCTAAAGCGAAAATTGTGCTGGCAATACTTTTCTAGAAACTTTTCTCACTGCACCACATGTTCAGCACTGGCCAAACGAAAGGGGACCTCAGGCCTGAAGGTAAGTTCCACTACTTCACATCGGGGGAGTGGGGTGTACAGTGGTTTCCATGAGGCCATACTGCACCTCAGAGGGCCTTAATTCTTCGATGCTCCTGGGGGCACACAGGATAGGAGATCGTTCACCTCTTTCGCATGATGACTTCTCTCCGTGCCGGAACGGCGGATCCTGGCTTCTGAGGAAACGTAGCCTTAAACGGGCCCCTGGAGAAAGCTCTTCACATTCATAGCCAGGGCAACGTACTGCTCTCTGGGTTGCCTACGTTGAGTGCTCCAGTCGTCAAAGAGCCTCGCAAAAGCAGCGCCGGGCAGACCCTCCCTGCCAGTCGAACGGCCCCCTTGAGTGAAAGAGAACTGCAGTGCCAATAGACACCGTGCTGACGACTGGCTCCAGGAGGAGATTCGGGACAGCACTCTCACAGAAGCGAAAGATAGGCTGTGGGCCCAGCTTGAGGAACAGTACGTTTTGCACACTTAACACCGCTAAGCATGAGCCAGAGAACCTTGGTCACTGAGGCCTACCTAAGGTACTGGCATACTTAACCCAGTAGATCCCATGCAGAGGTCCCCGTGCCCGAAAGTGCCTCCACGGAAAAGCCCTGTTCCTCCCGTGTGTTTCCTTGAGGCAATCAGGAACCACTGAGGATAACTACGTGAGCTCAGGTTTGAAACTGGGCGACCCTGGGCAAACCTTATTCCCCTCCGTGGTCGACGAGACCGTTGCGGGTCATAAGCTGCCTGAAGCACAGTCCTCGCGCCCACCTTCTCTTTGCTCTCTGAAGGCCTCACATGAGAAGTCTGAGTTTACTCGTGACGGAAGCAGTCTGAGTGTACTCGTGTGAGGCCTGCTGCTCTCAGTTCCCGGCTGGGAGCATCAGCAGGAGCACTCTGGAGTCGCCGACAAAAGAATTGTGAGCCCCCCCCCCCACCGGCCTCAATTATAAGTCCAGATTTCCCCCGTTAGGAACACCTCGGAGTGCCATAGGAGCGAAGAAACATGCGTTAACGGAATGTTTCAGCAGTGTAAGGGATTCATTTCACGCGACACCGTGCACTCACGTTCGTTGTAACAACGGTCAAAGGGCACTGTATGCCTTCCAACTCCTCTGTTGTGTTTGAGCCACAGGAAATAAATGCATTCGTTAGAATAAGCTCCATGCACGTGCCACGATGATGGCGAAGCGCTTCCCTGTTGAGAGCTTGAGAGCTCTCGTCTGTACGGCTCTCCAACGGCCTCAAGGTCCGCAGTTCTAAACAGCCTTACATTCCATGCTGCTGTGTCCGCAAGGAGGAATTTGGGCTCCTCTGTGAAACACCAATGTGCGTCACAAATGTAACCAGGGAGCTCCCCCAGGACGTCTGCGTACGCAGTCGGTTCCCAGATGTTTACATCCAGCGGGAGAAAGAGAAAAAGGACAGCTTTCCCAGGGACAATTCTGGACCTTTGGGACCATCCAGAATCACCATAGCCTAAACTTTGCACGGCCTGGGGACCACTCTTTCGCATGTCCAGCGATCCCCACTTCGAACCCTTTCTCAGCAGAGGCAGGCACTCTCTCAGTTGTACTAGATACCTCCGCAGAAGCTTCAGAGAAACGTGCTGCGTCATTCAGCTTGAAAGTGGGACGCGGATGGGAGAGTACACTTTCTCCCCGTTTGGAGGTGCCTTGCGCTTGGCTTCTAAGCTACCTGAAGAGCAATAGCGGCCCGACGTCTCTTCACGGCAGGATTGTCGTTGTGGGCCAAGGCTGCGTGTTCTCTAAAGCGAAAATTGTGCTGGCAATACTTTTCTAGAAACTTTTCTCACTGCACCACATGTTCAGCACTGGCCAAACGAAAGGGGACCTCAGGCCTGAAGGTAAGTTCCACTACTTCACATCGGGGGAGTGGGGTGTACAGTGGTTTCCATGAGGCCATACTGCACCTCAGAGGGCCTTAATTCTTCGATGCTCCTGGGGGCACACAGGATAGGAGATCGTTCACCTCTTTCGCATGATGACTTCTCTCCGTGCCGGAACGGCGGATCCTGGCTTCTGAGGAAACGTAGCCTTAAACGGGCCCCTGGAGAAAGCTCTTCACATTCATAGCCAGGGCAACGTACTGCTCTCTGGGTTGCCTACGTTGAGTGCTCCAGTCGTCAAAGAGCCTCGCAAAAGCAGCGCCGGGCAGACCCTCCCTGCCAGTCGAACGGCCCCCTTGAGTGAAAGAGAACTGCAGTGCCAATAGACACCGTGCTGACGACTGGCTCCAGGAGGAGATTCGGGACAGCACTCTCACAGAAGCGAAAGATAGGCTGTGGGCCCAGCTTGAGGAACAGTACGTTTTGCACACTTAACACCGCTAAGCATGAGCCAGAGAACCTTGGTCACTGAGGCCTACCTAAGGTACTGGCATACTTAACCCAGTAGATCCCATGCAGAGGTCCCCGTGCCCGAAAGTGCCTCCACGGAAAAGCCCTGTTCCTCCCGTGTGTTTCCTTGAGGCAATCAGGAACCACTGAGGATAACTACGTGAGCTCAGGTTTGAAACTGGGCGACCCTGGGCAAACCTTATTCCCCTCCGTGGTCGACGAGACCGTTGCGGGTCATAAGCTGCCTGAAGCACAGTCCTCGCGCCCACCTTCTCTTTGCTCTCTGAAGGCCTCACATGAGAAGTCTGAGTTTACTCGTGACGGAAGCAGTCTGAGTGTACTCGTGTGAGGCCTGCTGCTCTCAGTTCCCGGCTGGGAGCATCAGCAGGAGCACTCTGGAGTCGCCGACAAAAGAATTGTGAGCCCCCCCCCCCACCGGCCTCAATTATAAGTCCAGATTTCCCCCGTTAGGAACACCTCGGAGTGCCATAGGAGCGAAGAAACATGCGTTAACGGAATGTTTCAGCAGTGTAAGGGATTCATTTCACGCGACACCGTGCACTCACGTTCGTTGTAACAACGGTCAAAGGGCACTGTATGCCTTCCAACTCCTCTGTTGTGTTTGAGCCACAGGAAATAAATGCATTCGTTAGAATAAGCTCCATGCACGTGCCACGATGATGGCGAAGCGCTTCCCTGTTGAGAGCTTGAGAGCTCTCGTCTGTACGGCTCTCCAACGGCCTCAAGGTCCGCAGTTCTAAACAGCCTTACATTCCATGCTGCTGTGTCCGCAAGGAGGAATTTGGGCTCCTCTGTGAAACACCAATGTGCGTCACAAATGTAACCAGGGAGCTCCCCCAGGACGTCTGCGTACGCAGTCGGTTCCCAGATGTTTACATCCAGCGGGAGAAAGAGAAAAAGGACAGCTTTCCCAGGGACAATTCTGGACCTTTGGGACCATCCAGAATCACCATAGCCTAAACTTTGCACGGCCTGGGGACCACTCTTTCGCATGTCCAGCGATCCCCACTTCGAACCCTTTCTCAGCAGAGGCAGGCACTCTCTCAGTTGTACTAGATACCTCCGCAGAAGCTTCAGAGAAACGTGCTGCGTCATTCAGCTTGAAAGTGGGACGCGGATGGGAGAGTACACTTTCTCCCCGTTTGGAGGTGCCTTGCGCTTGGCTTCTAAGCTACCTGAAGAGCAATAGCGGCCCGACGTCTCTTCACGGCAGGATTGTCGTTGTGGGCCAAGGCTGCGTGTTCTCTAAAGCGAAAATTGTGCTGGCAATACTTTTCTAGAAACTTTTCTCACTGCACCACATGTTCAGCACTGGCCAAACGAAAGGGGACCTCAGGCCTGAAGGTAAGTTCCACTACTTCACATCGGGGGAGTGGGGTGTACAGTGGTTTCCATGAGGCCATACTGCACCTCAGAGGGCCTTAATTCTTCGATGCTCCTGGGGGCACACAGGATAGGAGATCGTTCACCTCTTTCGCATGATGACTTCTCTCCGTGCCGGAACGGCGGATCCTGGCTTCTGAGGAAACGTAGCCTTAAACGGGCCCCTGGAGAAAGCTCTTCACATTCATAGCCAGGGCAACGTACTGCTCTCTGGGTTGCCTACGTTGAGTGCTCCAGTCGTCAAAGAGCCTCGCAAAAGCAGCGCCGGGCAGACCCTCCCTGCCAGTCGAACGGCCCCCTTGAGTGAAAGAGAACTGCAGTGCCAATAGACACCGTGCTGACGACTGGCTCCAGGAGGAGATTCGGGACAGCACTCTCACAGAAGCGAAAGATAGGCTGTGGGCCCAGCTTGAGGAACAGTACGTTTTGCACACTTAACACCGCTAAGCATGAGCCAGAGAACCTTGGTCACTGAGGCCTACCTAAGGTACTGGCATACTTAACCCAGTAGATCCCATGCAGAGGTCCCCGTGCCCGAAAGTGCCTCCACGGAAAAGCCCTGTTCCTCCCGTGTGTTTCCTTGAGGCAATCAGGAACCACTGAGGATAACTACGTGAGCTCAGGTTTGAAACTGGGCGACCCTGGGCAAACCTTATTCCCCTCCGTGGTCGACGAGACCGTTGCGGGTCATAAGCTGCCTGAAGCACAGTCCTCGCGCCCACCTTCTCTTTGCTCTCTGAAGGCCTCACATGAGAAGTCTGAGTTTACTCGTGACGGAAGCAGTCTGAGTGTACTCGTGTGAGGCCTGCTGCTCTCAGTTCCCGGCTGGGAGCATCAGCAGGAGCACTCTGGAGTCGCCGACAAAAGAATTGTGAGCCCCCCCCCCCACCGGCCTCAATTATAAGTCCAGATTTCCCCCGTTAGGAACACCTCGGAGTGCCATAGGAGCGAAGAAACATGCGTTAACGGAATGTTTCAGCAGTGTAAGGGATTCATTTCACGCGACACCGTGCACTCACGTTCGTTGTAACAACGGTCAAAGGGCACTGTATGCCTTCCAACTCCTCTGTTGTGTTTGAGCCACAGGAAATAAATGCATTCGTTAGAATAAGCTCCATGCACGTGCCACGATGATGGCGAAGCGCTTCCCTGTTGAGAGCTTGAGAGCTCTCGTCTGTACGGCTCTCCAACGGCCTCAAGGTCCGCAGTTCTAAACAGCCTTACATTCCATGCTGCTGTGTCCGCAAGGAGGAATTTGGGCTCCTCTGTGAAACACCAATGTGCGTCACAAATGTAACCAGGGAGCTCCCCCAGGACGTCTGCGTACGCAGTCGGTTCCCAGATGTTTACATCCAGCGGGAGAAAGAGAAAAAGGACAGCTTTCCCAGGGACAATTCTGGACCTTTGGGACCATCCAGAATCACCATAGCCTAAACTTTGCACGGCCTGGGGACCACTCTTTCGCATGTCCAGCGATCCCCACTTCGAACCCTTTCTCAGCAGAGGCAGGCACTCTCTCAGTTGTACTAGATACCTCCGCAGAAGCTTCAGAGAAACGTGCTGCGTCATTCAGCTTGAAAGTGGGACGCGGATGGGAGAGTACACTTTCTCCCCGTTTGGAGGTGCCTTGCGCTTGGCTTCTAAGCTACCTGAAGAGCAATAGCGGCCCGACGTCTCTTCACGGCAGGATTGTCGTTGTGGGCCAAGGCTGCGTGTTCTCTAAAGCGAAAATTGTGCTGGCAATACTTTTCTAGAAACTTTTCTCACTGCACCACATGTTCAGCACTGGCCAAACGAAAGGGGACCTCAGGCCTGAAGGTAAGTTCCACTACTTCACATCGGGGGAGTGGGGTGTACAGTGGTTTCCATGAGGCCATACTGCACCTCAGAGGGCCTTAATTCTTCGATGCTCCTGGGGGCACACAGGATAGGAGATCGTTCACCTCTTTCGCATGATGACTTCTCTCCGTGCCGGAACGGCGGATCCTGGCTTCTGAGGAAACGTAGCCTTAAACGGGCCCCTGGAGAAAGCTCTTCACATTCATAGCCAGGGCAACGTACTGCTCTCTGGGTTGCCTACGTTGAGTGCTCCAGTCGTCAAAGAGCCTCGCAAAAGCAGCGCCGGGCAGACCCTCCCTGCCAGTCGAACGGCCCCCTTGAGTGAAAGAGAACTGCAGTGCCAATAGACACCGTGCTGACGACTGGCTCCAGGAGGAGATTCGGGACAGCACTCTCACAGAAGCGAAAGATAGGCTGTGGGCCCAGCTTGAGGAACAGTACGTTTTGCACACTTAACACCGCTAAGCATGAGCCAGAGAACCTTGGTCACTGAGGCCTACCTAAGGTACTGGCATACTTAACCCAGTAGATCCCATGCAGAGGTCCCCGTGCCCGAAAGTGCCTCCACGGAAAAGCCCTGTTCCTCCCGTGTGTTTCCTTGAGGCAATCAGGAACCACTGAGGATAACTACGTGAGCTCAGGTTTGAAACTGGGCGACCCTGGGCAAACCTTATTCCCCTCCGTGGTCGACGAGACCGTTGCGGGTCATAAGCTGCCTGAAGCACAGTCCTCGCGCCCACCTTCTCTTTGCTCTCTGAAGGCCTCACATGAGAAGTCTGAGTTTACTCGTGACGGAAGCAGTCTGAGTGTACTCGTGTGAGGCCTGCTGCTCTCAGTTCCCGGCTGGGAGCATCAGCAGGAGCACTCTGGAGTCGCCGACAAAAGAATTGTGAGCCCCCCCCCCCACCGGCCTCAATTATAAGTCCAGATTTCCCCCGTTAGGAACACCTCGGAGTGCCATAGGAGCGAAGAAACATGCGTTAACGGAATGTTTCAGCAGTGTAAGGGATTCATTTCACGCGACACCGTGCACTCACGTTCGTTGTAACAACGGTCAAAGGGCACTGTATGCCTTCCAACTCCTCTGTTGTGTTTGAGCCACAGGAAATAAATGCATTCGTTAGAATAAGCTCCATGCACGTGCCACGATGATGGCGAAGCGCTTCCCTGTTGAGAGCTTGAGAGCTCTCGTCTGTACGGCTCTCCAACGGCCTCAAGGTCCGCAGTTCTAAACAGCCTTACATTCCATGCTGCTGTGTCCGCAAGGAGGAATTTGGGCTCCTCTGTGAAACACCAATGTGCGTCACAAATGTAACCAGGGAGCTCCCCCAGGACGTCTGCGTACGCAGTCGGTTCCCAGATGTTTACATCCAGCGGGAGAAAGAGAAAAAGGACAGCTTTCCCAGGGACAATTCTGGACCTTTGGGACCATCCAGAATCACCATAGCCTAAACTTTGCACGGCCTGGGGACCACTCTTTCGCATGTCCAGCGATCCCCACTTCGAACCCTTTCTCAGCAGAGGCAGGCACTCTCTCAGTTGTACTAGATACCTCCGCAGAAGCTTCAGAGAAACGTGCTGCGTCATTCAGCTTGAAAGTGGGACGCGGATGGGAGAGTACACTTTCTCCCCGTTTGGAGGTGCCTTGCGCTTGGCTTCTAAGCTACCTGAAGAGCAATAGCGGCCCGACGTCTCTTCACGGCAGGATTGTCGTTGTGGGCCAAGGCTGCGTGTTCTCTAAAGCGAAAATTGTGCTGGCAATACTTTTCTAGAAACTTTTCTCACTGCACCACATGTTCAGCACTGGCCAAACGAAAGGGGACCTCAGGCCTGAAGGTAAGTTCCACTACTTCACATCGGGGGAGTGGGGTGTACAGTGGTTTCCATGAGGCCATACTGCACCTCAGAGGGCCTTAATTCTTCGATGCTCCTGGGGGCACACAGGATAGGAGATCGTTCACCTCTTTCGCAAGATGACTTCTCTCCGTGCCGGAACGGCGGATCCTGGCTTCTGAGGAAACGTAGCCTTAAACGGGCCCCTGGAGAAAGCTCTTCACATTCATAGCCAGGGCAACGTACTGCTCTCTGGGTTGCCTACGTTGAGTGCTCCAGTCGTCAAAGAGCCTCGCAAAAGCAGCGCCGGGCAGACCCTCCCTGCCAGTCGAACGGCCCCCTTGAGTGAAAGAGAACTGCAGTGCCAATAGACACCGTGCTGACGACTGGCTCCAGGAGGAGATTCGGGACAGCACTCTCACAGAAGCGAAAGATAGGCTGTGGGCCCAGCTTGAGGAACAGTACGTTTTGCACACTTAACACCGCTAAGCATGAGCCAGAGAACCTTGGTCACTGAGGCCTACCTAAGGTACTGGCATACTTAACCCAGTAGATCCCATGCAGAGGTCCCCGTGCCCGAAAGTGCCTCCACGGAAAAGCCCTGTTCCTCCCGTGTGTTTCCTTGAGGCAATCAGGAACCACTGAGGATAACTACGTGAGCTCAGGTTTGAAACTGGGCGACCCTGGGCAAACCTTATTCCCCTCCGTGGTCGACGAGACCGTTGCGGGTCATAAGCTGCCTGAAGCACAGTCCTCGCGCCCACCTTCTCTTTGCTCTCTGAAGGCCTCACATGAGAAGTCTGAGTTTACTCGTGACGGAAGCAGTCTGAGTGTACTCGTGTGAGGCCTGCTGCTCTCAGTTCCCGGCTGGGAGCATCAGCAGGAGCACTCTGGAGTCGCCGACAAAAGAATTGTGAGCCCCCCCCCCCACCGGCCTCAATTATAAGTCCAGATTTCCCCCGTTAGGAACACCTCGGAGTGCCATAGGAGCGAAGAAACATGCGTTAACGGAATGCTTCAGCAGTGTAAGGGATTCATTTCACGCGACACCGTGCACTCACGTTCGTTGTAACAACGGTCAAAGGGCACTGTATGCCTTCCAACTCCTCTGTTGTGTTTGAGCCACAGGAAATAAATGCATTCGTTAGAATAAGCTCCATGCACGTGCCACGATGATGGCGAAGCGCTTCCCTGTTGAGAGCTTGAGAGCTCTCGTCTGTACGGCTCTCCAACGGCCTCAAGGTCCGCAGTTCTAAACAGCCTTACATTCCATGCTGCTGTGTCCGCAAGGAGGAATTTGGGCTCCTCTGTGAAACACCAATGTGCGTCACAAATGTAACCAGGGAGCTCCCCCAGGACGTCTGCGTACGCAGTCGGTTCCCAGATGTTTACATCCAGCGGGAGAAAGAGAAAAAGGACAGCTTTCCCAGGGACAATTCTGGACCTTTGGGACCATCCAGAATCACCATAGCCTAAACTTTGCACGGCCTGGGGACCACTCTTTCGCATGTCCAGCGATCCCCACTTCGAACCCTTTCTCAGCAGAGGCAGGCACTCTCTCAGTTGTACTAGATACCTCCGCAGAAGCTTCAGAGAAACGTGCTGCGTCATTCAGCTTGAAAGTGGGACGCGGATGGGAGAGTACACTTTCTCCCCGTTTGGAGGTGCCTTGCGCTTGGCTTCTAAGCTACCTGAAGAGCAATAGCGGCCCGACGTCTCTTCACGGCAGGATTGTCGTTGTGGGCCAAGGCTGCGTGTTCTCTAAAGCGAAAATTGTGCTGGCAATACTTTTCTAGAAACTTTTCTCACTGCACCACATGTTCAGCACTGGCCAAACGAAAGGGGACCTCAGGCCTGAAGGTAAGTTCCACTACTTCACATCGGGGGAGTGGGGTGTACAGTGGTTTCCATGAGGCCATACTGCACCTCAGAGGGCCTTAATTCTTCGATGCTCCTGGGGGCACACAGGATAGGAGATCGTTCACCTCTTTCGCATGATGACTTCTCTCCGTGCCGGAACGGCGGATCCTGGCTTCTGAGGAAACGTAGCCTTAAACGGGCCCCTGGAGAAAGCTCTTCACATTCATAGCCAGGGCAACGTACTGCTCTCTGGGTTGCCTACGTTGAGTGCTCCAGTCGTCAAAGAGCCTCGCAAAAGCAGCGCCGGGCAGACCCTCCCTGCCAGTCGAACGGCCCCCTTGAGTGAAAGAGAACTGCAGTGCCAATAGACACCGTGCTGACGACTGGCTCCAGGAGGAGATTCGGGACAGCACTCTCACAGAAGCGAAAGATAGGCTGTGGGCCCAGCTTGAGGAACAGTACGTTTTGCACACTTAACACCGCTAAGCATGAGCCAGAGAACCTTGGTCACTGAGGCCTACCTAAGGTACTGGCATACTTAACCCAGTAGATCCCATGCAGAGGTCCCCGTGCCCGAAAGTGCCTCCACGGAAAAGCCCTGTTCCTCCCGTGTGTTTCCTTGAGGCAATCAGGAACCACTGAGGATAACTACGTGAGCTCAGGTTTGAAACTGGGCGACCCTGGGCAAACCTTATTCCCCTCCGTGGTCGACGAGACCGTTGCGGGTCATAAGCTGCCTGAAGCACAGTCCTCGCGCCCACCTTCTCTTTGCTCTCTGAAGGCCTCACATGAGAAGTCTGAGTTTACTCGTGACGGAAGCAGTCTGAGTGTACTCGTGTGAGGCCTGCTGCTCTCAGTTCCCGGCTGGGAGCATCAGCAGGAGCACTCTGGAGTCGCCGACAAAAGAATTGTGAGCCCCCCCCCCCACCGGCCTCAATTATAAGTCCAGATTTCCCCCGTTAGGAACACCTCGGAGTGCCATAGGAGCGAAGAAACATGCGTTAACGGAATGTTTCAGCAGTGTAAGGGATTCATTTCACGCGACACCGTGCACTCACGTTCGTTGTAACAACGGTCAAAGGGCACTGTATGCCTTCCAACTCCTCTGTTGTGTTTGAGCCACAGGAAATAAATGCATTCGTTAGAATAAGCTCCATGCACGTGCCACGATGATGGCGAAGCGCTTCCCTGTTGAGAGCTTGAGAGCTCTCGTCTGTACGGCTCTCCAACGGCCTCAAGGTCCGCAGTTCTAAACAGCCTTACATTCCATGCTGCTGTGTCCGCAAGGAGGAATTTGGGCTCCTCTGTGAAACACCAATGTGCGTCACAAATGTAACCAGGGAGCTCCCCCAGGACGTCTGCGTACGCAGTCGGTTCCCAGATGTTTACATCCAGCGGGAGAAAGAGAAAAAGGACAGCTTTCCCAGGGACAATTCTGGACCTTTGGGACCATCCAGAATCACCATAGCCTAAACTTTGCACGGCCTGGGGACCACTCTTTCGCATGTCCAGCGATCCCCACTTCGAACCCTTTCTCAGCAGAGGCAGGCACTCTCTCAGTTGTACTAGATACCTCCGCAGAAGCTTCAGAGAAACGTGCTGCGTCATTCAGCTTGAAAGTGGGACGCGGATGGGAGAGTACACTTTCTCCCCGTTTGGAGGTGCCTTGCGCTTGGCTTCTAAGCTACCTGAAGAGCAATAGCGGCCCGACGTCTCTTCACGGCAGGATTGTCGTTGTGGGCCAAGGCTGCGTGTTCTCTAAAGCGAAAATTGTGCTGGCAATACTTTTCTAGAAACTTTTCTCACTGCACCACATGTTCAGCACTGGCCAAACGAAAGGGGACCTCAGGCCTGAAGGTAAGTTCCACTACTTCACATCGGGGGAGTGGGGTGTACAGTGGTTTCCATGAGGCCATACTGCACCTCAGAGGGCCTTAATTCTTCGATGCTCCTGGGGGCACACAGGATAGGAGATCGTTCACCTCTTTCGCATGATGACTTCTCTCCGTGCCGGAACGGCGGATCCTGGCTTCTGAGGAAACGTAGCCTTAAACGGGCCCCTGGAGAAAGCTCTTCACATTCATAGCCAGGGCAACGTACTGCTCTCTGGGTTGCCTACGTTGAGTGCTCCAGTCGTCAAAGAGCCTCGCAAAAGCAGCGCCGGGCAGACCCTCCCTGCCAGTCGAACGGCCCCCTTGAGTGAAAGAGAACTGCAGTGCCAATAGACACCGTGCTGACGACTGGCTCCAGGAGGAGATTCGGGACAGCACTCTCACAGAAGCGAAAGATAGGCTGTGGGCCCAGCTTGAGGAACAGTACGTTTTGCACACTTAACACCGCTAAGCATGAGCCAGAGAACCTTGGTCACTGAGGCCTACCTAAGGTACTGGCATACTTAACCCAGTAGATCCCATGCAGAGGTCCCCGTGCCCGAAAGTGCCTCCACGGAAAAGCCCTGTTCCTCCCGTGTGTTTCCTTGAGGCAATCAGGAACCACTGAGGATAACTACGTGAGCTCAGGTTTGAAACTGGGCGACCCTGGGCAAACCTTATTCCCCTCCGTGGTCGACGAGACCGTTGCGGGTCATAAGCTGCCTGAAGCACAGTCCTCGCGCCCACCTTCTCTTTGCTCTCTGAAGGCCTCACATGAGAAGTCTGAGTTTACTCGTGACGGAAGCAGTCTGAGTGTACTCGTGTGAGGCCTGCTGCTCTCAGTTCCCGGCTGGGAGCATCAGCAGGAGCACTCTGGAGTCGCCGACAAAAGAATTGTGAGCCCCCCCCCCCACCGGCCTCAATTATAAGTCCAGATTTCCCCCGTTAGGAACACCTCGGAGTGCCATAGGAGCGAAGAAACATGCGTTAACGGAATGTTTCAGCAGTGTAAGGGATTCATTTCACGCGACACCGTGCACTCACGTTCGTTGTAACAACGGTCAAAGGGCACTGTATGCCTTCCAACTCCTCTGTTGTGTTTGAGCCACAGGAAATAAATGCATTCGTTAGAATAAGCTCCATGCACGTGCCACGATGATGGCGAAGCGCTTCCCTGTTGAGAGCTTGAGAGCTCTCGTCTGTACGGCTCTCCAACGGCCTCAAGGTCCGCAGTTCTAAACAGCCTTACATTCCATGCTGCTGTGTCCGCAAGGAGGAATTTGGGCTCCTCTGTGAAACACCAATGTGCGTCACAAATGTAACCAGGGAGCTCCCCCAGGACGTCTGCGTACGCAGTCGGTTCCCAGATGTTTACATCCAGCGGGAGAAAGAGAAAAAGGACAGCTTTCCCAGGGACAATTCTGGACCTTTGGGACCATCCAGAATCACCATAGCCTAAACTTTGCACGGCCTGGGGACCACTCTTTCGCATGTCCAGCGATCCCCACTTCGAACCCTTTCTCAGCAGAGGCAGGCACTCTCTCAGTTGTACTAGATACCTCCGCAGAAGCTTCAGAGAAACGTGCTGCGTCATTCAGCTTGAAAGTGGGACGCGGATGGGAGAGTACACTTTCTCCCCGTTTGGAGGTGCCTTGCGCTTGGCTTCTAAGCTACCTGAAGAGCAATAGCGGCCCGACGTCTCTTCACGGCAGGATTGTCGTTGTGGGCCAAGGCTGCGTGTTCTCTAAAGCGAAAATTGTGCTGGCAATACTTTTCTAGAAACTTTTCTCACTGCACCACATGTTCAGCACTGGCCAAACGAAAGGGGACCTCAGGCCTGAAGGTAAGTTCCACTACTTCACATCGGGGGAGTGGGGTGTACAGTGGTTTCCATGAGGCCATACTGCACCTCAGAGGGCCTTAATTCTTCGATGCTCCTGGGGGCACACAGGATAGGAGATCGTTCACCTCTTTCGCATGATGACTTCTCTCCGTGCCGGAACGGCGGATCCTGGCTTCTGAGGAAACGTAGCCTTAAACGGGCCCCTGGAGAAAGCTCTTCACATTCATAGCCAGGGCAACGTACTGCTCTCTGGGTTGCCTACGTTGAGTGCTCCAGTCGTCAAAGAGCCTCGCAAAAGCAGCGCCGGGCAGACCCTCCCTGCCAGTCGAACGGCCCCCTTGAGTGAAAGAGAACTGCAGTGCCAATAGACACCGTGCTGACGACTGGCTCCAGGAGGAGATTCGGGACAGCACTCTCACAGAAGCGAAAGATAGGCTGTGGGCCCAGCTTGAGGAACAGTACGTTTTGCACACTTAACACCGCTAAGCATGAGCCAGAGAACCTTGGTCACTGAGGCCTACCTAAGGTACTGGCATACTTAACCCAGTAGATCCCATGCAGAGGTCCCCGTGCCCGAAAGTGCCTCCACGGAAAAGCCCTGTTCCTCCCGTGTGTTTCCTTGAGGCAATCAGGAACCACTGAGGATAACTACGTGAGCTCAGGTTTGAAACTGGGCGACCCTGGGCAAACCTTATTCCCCTCCGTGGTCGACGAGACCGTTGCGGGTCATAAGCTGCCTGAAGCACAGTCCTCGCGCCCACCTTCTCTTTGCTCTCTGAAGGCCTCACATGAGAAGTCTGAGTTTACTCGTGACGGAAGCAGTCTGAGTGTACTCGTGTGAGGCCTGCTGCTCTCAGTTCCCGGCTGGGAGCATCAGCAGGAGCACTCTGGAGTCGCCGACAAAAGAATTGTGAGCCCCCCCCCCCACCGGCCTCAATTATAAGTCCAGATTTCCCCCGTTAGGAACACCTCGGAGTGCCATAGGAGCGAAGAAACATGCGTTAACGGAATGTTTCAGCAGTGTAAGGGATTCATTTCACGCGACACCGTGCACTCACGTTCGTTGTAACAACGGTCAAAGGGCACTGTATGCCTTCCAACTCCTCTGTTGTGTTTGAGCCACAGGAAATAAATGCATTCGTTAGAATAAGCTCCATGCACGTGCCACGATGATGGCGAAGCGCTTCCCTGTTGAGAGCTTGAGAGCTCTCGTCTGTACGGCTCTCCAACGGCCTCAAGGTCCGCAGTTCTAAACAGCCTTACATTCCATGCTGCTGTGTCCGCAAGGAGGAATTTGGGCTCCTCTGTGAAACACCAATGTGCGTCACAAATGTAACCAGGGAGCTCCCCCAGGACGTCTGCGTACGCAGTCGGTTCCCAGATGTTTACATCCAGCGGGAGAAAGAGAAAAAGGACAGCTTTCCCAGGGACAATTCTGGACCTTTGGGACCATCCAGAATCACCATAGCCTAAACTTTGCACGGCCTGGGGACCACTCTTTCGCATGTCCAGCGATCCCCACTTCGAACCCTTTCTCAGCAGAGGCAGGCACTCTCTCAGTTGTACTAGATACCTCCGCAGAAGCTTCAGAGAAACGTGCTGCGTCATTCAGCTTGAAAGTGGGACGCGGATGGGAGAGTACACTTTCTCCCCGTTTGGAGGTGCCTTGCGCTTGGCTTCTAAGCTACCTGAAGAGCAATAGCGGCCCGACGTCTCTTCACGGCAGGATTGTCGTTGTGGGCCAAGGCTGCGTGTTCTCTAAAGCGAAAATTGTGCTGGCAATACTTTTCTAGAAACTTTTCTCACTGCACCACATGTTCAGCACTGGCCAAACGAAAGGGGACCTCAGGCCTGAAGGTAAGTTCCACTACTTCACATCGGGGGAGTGGGGTGTACAGTGGTTTCCATGAGGCCATACTGCACCTCAGAGGGCCTTAATTCTTCGATGCTCCTGGGGGCACACAGGATAGGAGATCGTTCACCTCTTTCGCATGATGACTTCTCTCCGTGCCGGAACGGCGGATCCTGGCTTCTGAGGAAACGTAGCCTTAAACGGGCCCCTGGAGAAAGCTCTTCACATTCATAGCCAGGGCAACGTACTGCTCTCTGGGTTGCCTACGTTGAGTGCTCCAGTCGTCAAAGAGCCTCGCAAAAGCAGCGCCGGGCAGACCCTCCCTGCCAGTCGAACGGCCCCCTTGAGTGAAAGAGAACTGCAGTGCCAATAGACACCGTGCTGACGACTGGCTCCAGGAGGAGATTCGGGACAGCACTCTCACAGAAGCGAAAGATAGGCTGTGGGCCCAGCTTGAGGAACAGTACGTTTTGCACACTTAACACCGCTAAGCATGAGCCAGAGAACCTTGGTCACTGAGGCCTACCTAAGGTACTGGCATACTTAACCCAGTAGATCCCATGCAGAGGTCCCCGTGCCCGAAAGTGCCTCCACGGAAAAGCCCTGTTCCTCCCGTGTGTTTCCTTGAGGCAATCAGGAACCACTGAGGATAACTACGTGAGCTCAGGTTTGAAACTGGGCGACCCTGGGCAAACCTTATTCCCCTCCGTGGTCGACGAGACCGTTGCGGGTCATAAGCTGCCTGAAGCACAGTCCTCGCGCCCACCTTCTCTTTGCTCTCTGAAGGCCTCACATGAGAAGTCTGAGTTTACTCGTGACGGAAGCAGTCTGAGTGTACTCGTGTGAGGCCTGCTGCTCTCAGTTCCCGGCTGGGAGCATCAGCAGGAGCACTCTGGAGTCGCCGACAAAAGAATTGTGAGCCCCCCCCCCACCGGCCTCAATTATAAGTCCAGATTTCCCCCGTTAGGAACACCTCGGAGTGCCATAGGAGCGAAGAAACATGCGTTAACGGAATGTTTCAGCAGTGTAAGGGATTCATTTCACGCGACACCGTGCACTCACGTTCGTTGTAACAACGGTCAAAGGGCACTGTATGCCTTCCAACTCCTCTGTTGTGTTTGAGCCACAGGAAATAAATGCATTCGTTAGAATAAGCTCCATGCACGTGCCACGATGATGGCGAAGCGCTTCCCTGTTGAGAGCTTGAGAGCTCTCGTCTGTACGGCTCTCCAACGGCCTCAAGGTCCGCAGTTCTAAACAGCCTTACATTCCATGCTGCTGTGTCCGCAAGGAGGAATTTGGGCTCCTCTGTGAAACACCAATGTGCGTCACAAATGTAACCAGGGAGCTCCCCCAGGACGTCTGCGTACGCAGTCGGTTCCCAGATGTTTACATCCAGCGGGAGAAAGAGAAAAAGGACAGCTTTCCCAGGGACAATTCTGGACCTTTGGGACCATCCAGAATCACCATAGCCTAAACTTTGCACGGCCTGGGGACCACTCTTTCGCATGTCCAGCGATCCCCACTTCGAACCCTTTCTCAGCAGAGGCAGGCACTCTCTCAGTTGTACTAGATACCTCCGCAGAAGCTTCAGAGAAACGTGCTGCGTCATTCAGCTTGAAAGTGGGACGCGGATGGGAGAGTACACTTTCTCCCCGTTTGGAGGTGCCTTGCGCTTGGCTTCTAAGCTACCTGAAGAGCAATAGCGGCCCGACGTCTCTTCACGGCAGGATTGTCGTTGTGGGCCAAGGCTGCGTGTTCTCTAAAGCGAAAATTGTGCTGGCAATACTTTTCTAGAAACTTTTCTCACTGCACCACATGTTCAGCACTGGCCAAACGAAAGGGGACCTCAGGCCTGAAGGTAAGTTCCACTACTTCACATCGGGGGAGTGGGGTGTACAGTGGTTTCCATGAGGCCATACTGCACCTCAGAGGGCCTTAATTCTTCGATGCTCCTGGGGGCACACAGGATAGGAGATCGTTCACCTCTTTCGCATGATGACTTCTCTCCGTGCCGGAACGGCGGATCCTGGCTTCTGAGGAAACGTAGCCTTAAACGGGCCCCTGGAGAAAGCTCTTCACATTCATAGCCAGGGCAACGTACTGCTCTCTGGGTTGCCTACGTTGAGTGCTCCAGTCGTCAAAGAGCCTCGCAAAAGCAGCGCCGGGCAGACCCTCCCTGCCAGTCGAACGGCCCCCTTGAGTGAAAGAGAACTGCAGTGCCAATAGACACCGTGCTGACGACTGGCTCCAGGAGGAGATTCGGGACAGCACTCTCACAGAAGCGAAAGATAGGCTGTGGGCCCAGCTTGAGGAACAGTACGTTTTGCACACTTAACACCGCTAAGCATGAGCCAGAGAACCTTGGTCACTGAGGCCTACCTAAGGTACTGGCATACTTAACCCAGTAGATCCCATGCAGAGGTCCCCGTGCCCGAAAGTGCCTCCACGGAAAAGCCCTGTTCCTCCCGTGTGTTTCCTTGAGGCAATCAGGAACCACTGAGGATAACTACGTGAGCTCAGGTTTGAAACTGGGCGACCCTGGGCAAACCTTATTCCCCTCCGTGGTCGACGAGACCGTTGCGGGTCATAAGCTGCCTGAAGCACAGTCCTCGCGCCCACCTTCTCTTTGCTCTCTGAAGGCCTCACATGAGAAGTCTGAGTTTACTCGTGACGGAAGCAGTCTGAGTGTACTCGTGTGAGGCCTGCTGCTCTCAGTTCCCGGCTGGGAGCATCAGCAGGAGCACTCTGGAGTCGCCGACAAAAGAATTGTGAGCCCCCCCCCCCACCGGCCTCAATTATAAGTCCAGATTTCCCCCGTTAGGAACACCTCGGAGTGCCATAGGAGCGAAGAAACATGCGTTAACGGAATGTTTCAGCAGTGTAAGGGATTCATTTCACGCGACACCGTGCACTCACGTTCGTTGTAACAACGGTCAAAGGGCACTGTATGCCTTCCAACTCCTCTGTTGTGTTTGAGCCACAGGAAATAAATGCATTCGTTAGAATAAGCTCCATGCACGTGCCACGATGATGGCGAAGCGCTTCCCTGTTGAGAGCTTGAGAGCTCTCGTCTGTACGGCTCTCCAACGGCCTCAAGGTCCGCAGTTCTAAACAGCCTTACATTCCATGCTGCTGTGTCCGCAAGGAGGAATTTGGGCTCCTCTGTGAAACACCAATGTGCGTCACAAATGTAACCAGGGAGCTCCCCCAGGACGTCTGCGTACGCAGTCGGTTCCCAGATGTTTACATCCAGCGGGAGAAAGAGAAAAAGGACAGCTTTCCCAGGGACAATTCTGGACCTTTGGGACCATCCAGAATCACCATAGCCTAAACTTTGCACGGCCTGGGGACCACTCTTTCGCATGTCCAGCGATCCCCACTTCGAACCCTTTCTCAGCAGAGGCAGGCACTCTCTCAGTTGTACTAGATACCTCCGCAGAAGCTTCAGAGAAACGTGCTGCGTCATTCAGCTTGAAAGTGGGACGCGGATGGGAGAGTACACTTTCTCCCCGTTTGGAGGTGCCTTGCGCTTGGCTTCTAAGCTACCTGAAGAGCAATAGCGGCCCGACGTCTCTTCACGGCAGGATTGTCGTTGTGGGCCAAGGCTGCGTGTTCTCTAAAGCGAAAATTGTGCTGGCAATACTTTTCTAGAAACTTTTCTCACTGCACCACATGTTCAGCACTGGCCAAACGAAAGGGGACCTCAGGCCTGAAGGTAAGTTCCACTACTTCACATCGGGGGAGTGGGGTGTACAGTGGTTTCCATGAGGCCATACTGCACCTCAGAGGGCCTTAATTCTTCGATGCTCCTGGGGGCACACAGGATAGGAGATCGTTCACCTCTTTCGCATGATGACTTCTCTCCGTGCCGGAACGGCGGATCCTGGCTTCTGAGGAAACGTAGCCTTAAACGGGCCCCTGGAGAAAGCTCTTCACATTCATAGCCAGGGCAACGTACTGCTCTCTGGGTTGCCTACGTTGAGTGCTCCAGTCGTCAAAGAGCCTCGCAAAAGCAGCGCCGGGCAGACCCTCCCTGCCAGTCGAACGGCCCCCTTGAGTGAAAGAGAACTGCAGTGCCAATAGACACCGTGCTGACGACTGGCTCCAGGAGGAGATTCGGGACAGCACTCTCACAGAAGCGAAAGATAGGCTGTGGGCCCAGCTTGAGGAACAGTACGTTTTGCACACTTAACACCGCTAAGCATGAGCCAGAGAACCTTGGTCACTGAGGCCTACCTAAGGTACTGGCATACTTAACCCAGTAGATCCCATGCAGAGGTCCCCGTGCCCGAAAGTGCCTCCACGGAAAAGCCCTGTTCCTCCCGTGTGTTTCCTTGAGGCAATCAGGAACCACTGAGGATAACTACGTGAGCTCAGGTTTGAAACTGGGCGACCCTGGGCAAACCTTATTCCCCTCCGTGGTCGACGAGACCGTTGCGGGTCATAAGCTGCCTGAAGCACAGTCCTCGCGCCCACCTTCTCTTTGCTCTCTGAAGGCCTCACATGAGAAGTCTGAGTTTACTCGTGACGGAAGCAGTCTGAGTGTACTCGTGTGAGGCCTGCTGCTCTCAGTTCCCGGCTGGGAGCATCAGCAGGAGCACTCTGGAGTCGCCGACAAAAGAATTGTGAGCCCCCCCCCCACCGGCCTCAATTATAAGTCCAGATTTCCCCCGTTAGGAACACCTCGGAGTGCCATAGGAGCGAAGAAACATGCGTTAACGGAATGTTTCAGCAGTGTAAGGGATTCATTTCACGCGACACCGTGCACTCACGTTCGTTGTAACAACGGTCAAAGGGCACTGTATGCCTTCCAACTCCTCTGTTGTGTTTGAGCCACAGGAAATAAATGCATTCGTTAGAATAAGCTCCATGCACGTGCCACGATGATGGCGAAGCGCTTCCCTGTTGAGAGCTTGAGAGCTCTCGTCTGTACGGCTCTCCAACGGCCTCAAGGTCCGCAGTTCTAAACAGCCTTACATTCCATGCTGCTGTGTCCGCAAGGAGGAATTTGGGCTCCTCTGTGAAACACCAATGTGCGTCACAAATGTAACCAGGGAGCTCCCCCAGGACGTCTGCGTACGCAGTCGGTTCCCAGATGTTTACATCCAGCGGGAGAAAGAGAAAAAGGACAGCTTTCCCAGGGACAATTCTGGACCTTTGGGACCATCCAGAATCACCATAGCCTAAACTTTGCACGGCCTGGGGACCACTCTTTCGCATGTCCAGCGATCCCCACTTCGAACCCTTTCTCAGCAGAGGCAGGCACTCTCTCAGTTGTACTAGATACCTCCGCAGAAGCTTCAGAGAAACGTGCTGCGTCATTCAGCTTGAAAGTGGGACGCGGATGGGAGAGTACACTTTCTCCCCGTTTGGAGGTGCCTTGCGCTTGGCTTCTAAGCTACCTGAAGAGCAATAGCGGCCCGACGTCTCTTCACGGCAGGATTGTCGTTGTGGGCCAAGGCTGCGTGTTCTCTAAAGCGAAAATTGTGCTGGCAATACTTTTCTAGAAACTTTTCTCACTGCACCACATGTTCAGCACTGGCCAAACGAAAGGGGACCTCAGGCCTGAAGGTAAGTTCCACTACTTCACATCGGGGGAGTGGGGTGTACAGTGGTTTCCATGAGGCCATACTGCACCTCAGAGGGCCTTAATTCTTCGATGCTCCTGGGGGCACACAGGATAGGAGATCGTTCACCTCTTTCGCAAGATGACTTCTCTCCGTGCCGGAACGGCGGATCCTGGCTTCTGAGGAAACGTAGCCTTAAACGGGCCCCTGGAGAAAGCTCTTCACATTCATAGCCAGGGCAACGTACTGCTCTCTGGGTTGCCTACGTTGAGTGCTCCAGTCGTCAAAGAGCCTCGCAAAAGCAGCGCCGGGCAGACCCTCCCTGCCAGTCGAACGGCCCCCTTGAGTGAAAGAGAACTGCAGTGCCAATAGACACCGTGCTGACGACTGGCTCCAGGAGGAGATTCGGGACAGCACTCTCACAGAAGCGAAAGATAGGCTGTGGGCCCAGCTTGAGGAACAGTACGTTTTGCACACTTAACACCGCTAAGCATGAGCCAGAGAACCTTGGTCACTGAGGCCTACCTAAGGTACTGGCATACTTAACCCAGTAGATCCCATGCAGAGGTCCCCGTGCCCGAAAGTGCCTCCACGGAAAAGCCCTGTTCCTCCCGTGTGTTTCCTTGAGGCAATCAGGAACCACTGAGGATAACTACGTGAGCTCAGGTTTGAAACTGGGCGACCCTGGGCAAACCTTATTCCCCTCCGTGGTCGACGAGACCGTTGCGGGTCATAAGCTGCCTGAAGCACAGTCCTCGCGCCCACCTTCTCTTTGCTCTCTGAAGGCCTCACATGAGAAGTCTGAGTTTACTCGTGACGGAAGCAGTCTGAGTGTACTCGTGTGAGGCCTGCTGCTCTCAGTTCCCGGCTGGGAGCATCAGCAGGAGCACTCTGGAGTCGCCGACAAAAGAATTGTGAGCCCCCCCCCCACCGGCCTCAATTATAAGTCCAGATTTCCCCCGTTAGGAACACCTCGGAGTGCCATAGGAGCGAAGAAACATGCGTTAACGGAATGTTTCAGCAGTGTAAGGGATTCATTTCACGCGACACCGTGCACTCACGTTCGTTGTAACAACGGTCAAAGGGCACTGTATGCCTTCCAACTCCTCTGTTGTGTTTGAGCCACAGGAAATAAATGCATTCGTTAGAATAAGCTCCATGCACGTGCCACGATGATGGCGAAGCGCTTCCCTGTTGAGAGCTTGAGAGCTCTCGTCTGTACGGCTCTCCAACGGCCTCAAGGTCCGCAGTTCTAAACAGCCTTACATTCCATGCTGCTGTGTCCGCAAGGAGGAATTTGGGCTCCTCTGTGAAACACCAATGTGCGTCACAAATGTAACCAGGGAGCTCCCCCAGGACGTCTGCGTACGCAGTCGGTTCCCAGATGTTTACATCCAGCGGGAGAAAGAGAAAAAGGACAGCTTTCCCAGGGACAATTCTGGACCTTTGGGACCATCCAGAATCACCATAGCCTAAACTTTGCACGGCCTGGGGACCACTCTTTCGCATGTCCAGCGATCCCCACTTCGAACCCTTTCTCAGCAGAGGCAGGCACTCTCTCAGTTGTACTAGATACCTCCGCAGAAGCTTCAGAGAAACGTGCTGCGTCATTCAGCTTGAAAGTGGGACGCGGATGGGAGAGTACACTTTCTCCCCGTTTGGAGGTGCCTTGCGCTTGGCTTCTAAGCTACCTGAAGAGCAATAGCGGCCCGACGTCTCTTCACGGCAGGATTGTCGTTGTGGGCCAAGGCTGCGTGTTCTCTAAAGCGAAAATTGTGCTGGCAATACTTTTCTAGAAACTTTTCTCACTGCACCACATGTTCAGCACTGGCCAAACGAAAGGGGACCTCAGGCCTGAAGGTAAGTTCCACTACTTCACATCGGGGGAGTGGGGTGTACAGTGGTTTCCATGAGGCCATACTGCACCTCAGAGGGCCTTAATTCTTCGATGCTCCTGGGGGCACACAGGATAGGAGATCGTTCACCTCTTTCGCAAGATGACTTCTCTCCGTGCCGGAACGGCGGATCCTGGCTTCTGAGGAAACGTAGCCTTAAACGGGCCCCTGGAGAAAGCTCTTCACATTCATAGCCAGGGCAACGTACTGCTCTCTGGGTTGCCTACGTTGAGTGCTCCAGTCGTCAAAGAGCCTCGCAAAAGCAGCGCCGGGCAGACCCTCCCTGCCAGTCGAACGGCCCCCTTGAGTGAAAGAGAACTGCAGTGCCAATAGACACCGTGCTGACGACTGGCTCCAGGAGGAGATTCGGGACAGCACTCTCACAGAAGCGAAAGATAGGCTGTGGGCCCAGCTTGAGGAACAGTACGTTTTGCACACTTAACACCGCTAAGCATGAGCCAGAGAACCTTGGTCACTGAGGCCTACCTAAGGTACTGGCATACTTAACCCAGTAGATCCCATGCAGAGGTCCCCGTGCCCGAAAGTGCCTCCACGGAAAAGCCCTGTTCCTCCCGTGTGTTTCCTTGAGGCAATCAGGAACCACTGAGGATAACTACGTGAGCTCAGGTTTGAAACTGGGCGACCCTGGGCAAACCTTATTCCCCTCCGTGGTCGACGAGACCGTTGCGGGTCATAAGCTGCCTGAAGCACAGTCCTCGCGCCCACCTTCTCTTTGCTCTCTGAAGGCCTCACATGAGAAGTCTGAGTTTACTCGTGACGGAAGCAGTCTGAGTGTACTCGTGTGAGGCCTGTTGCTCTCAGTTCCCGGCTGGGAGCATCAGCAGGAGCACTCTGGAGTCGCCGACAAAAGAATTGTGAGCCCCCCCCCCCACCGGCCTCAATTATAAGTCCAGATTTCCCCCGTTAGGAACACCTCGGAGTGCCATAGGAGCGAAGAAACATGCGTTAACGGAATGTTTCAGCAGTGTAAGGGATTCATTTCACGCGACACCGTGCACTCACGTTCGTTGTAACAACGGTCAAAGGGCACTGTATGCCTTCCAACTCCTCTGTTGTGTTTGAGCCACAGGAAATAAATGCATTCGTTAGAATAAGCTCCATGCACGTGCCACGATGATGGCGAAGCGCTTCCCTGTTGAGAGCTTGAGAGCTCTCGTCTGTACGGCTCTCCAACGGCCTCAAGGTCCGCAGTTCTAAACAGCCTTACATTCCATGCTGCTGTGTCCGCAAGGAGGAATTTGGGCTCCTCTGTGAAACACCAATGTGCGTCACAAATGTAACCAGGGAGCTCCCCCAGGACGTCTGCGTACGCAGTCGGTTCCCAGATGTTTACATCCAGCGGAAGAAAGAGAAAAAGGACAGCTTTCCCAGGGACAATTCTGGACCTTTGGGACCATCCAGAATCACCATAGCCTAAACTTTGCACGGCCTGGGGACCACTCTTTCGCATGTCCAGCGATCCCCACTTCGAACCCTTTCTCAGCAGAGGCAGGCACTCTCTCAGTTGTACTAGATACCTCCGCAGAAGCTTCAGAGAAACGTGCTGCGTCATTCAGCTTGAAAGTGGGACGCGGATGGGAGAGTACACTTTCTCCCCGTTTGGAGGTGCCTTGCGCTTGGCTTCTAAGCTACCTGAAGAGCAATAGCGGCCCGACGTCTCTTCACGGCAGGATTGTCGTTGTGGGCCAAGGCTGCGTGTTCTCTAAAGCGAAAATTGTGCTGGCAATACTTTTCTAGAAACTTTTCTCACTGCACCACATGTTCAGCACTGGCCAAACGAAAGGGGACCTCAGGCCTGAAGGTAAGTTCCACTACTTCACATCGGGGGAGTGGGGTGTACAGTGGTTTCCATGAGGCCATACTGCACCTCAGAGGGCCTTAATTCTTCGATGCTCCTGGGGGCACACAGGATAGGAGATCGTTCACCTCTTTCGCATGATGACTTCTCTCCGTGCCGGAACGGCGGATCCTGGCTTCTGAGGAAACGTAGCCTTAAACGGGCCCCTGGAGAAAGCTCTTCACATTCATAGCCAGGGCAACGTACTGCTCTCTGGGTTGCCTACGTTGAGTGCTCCAGTCGTCAAAGAGCCTCGCAAAAGCAGCGCCGGGCAGACCCTCCCTGCCAGTCGAACGGCCCCCTTGAGTGAAAGAGAACTGCGGTGCCAATAGACACCGTGCTGACGACTGGCTCCAGGAGGAGATTCGGGACAGCACTCTCACAGAAGCGAAAGATAGGCTGTGGGCCCAGCTTGAGGAACAGTACGTTTTGCACACTTAACCCAGCTAGGCGTGAGCCAGAGAACCTTGGTCACTGAGGCCTACTTAAGGTACTGGCATACTTAACCCAGTAGATCCCATGCAGAGGTCCCCGTGCCCGAAAGTGCCTCCACGGAAAAGCCCTGTTCCTCCCGTGTGTTTCCTTGAGGCAATCAGGAACCACTGAGGATAACTACGTGAGCTCAGGTTTGAAACTGGGCGACCCTGGGCAAACCTTATTCCCCTCCGTGGTCGACGAGACCGTTGCGGGTCATAAGCTGCCTGAAGCACAGTCCTCGCGCCCACCTTCTCTTTGCTCTCTGAAGGCCTCACATGAGAAGTCTGAGTTTACTCGTGACGGAAGCAGTCTGAGTGTACTCGTGTGAGGCCTGCTGCTCTCAGTTCCCGGCTGGGAGCTTCAGCAGGAGCACTCTAGAGCTCGCCGACAAAAGAAATGTGAGTCCCCCCCGGGCCTCAAGTAAAAGTCCAGATTTCCCCCGTTAGGAACACCTCGGAGTGCCATAGGAGCGAAGAAGCATGCGTTAAGGGAATGCTTCAACAGGGTAAGGGATTTATTTCACGAGACACAGTGCACTCACTCACGTTGGTTGCAACAATTGTCAAAGGGCACTGTACGCCTTCCAATTCCTCTGTTGTGTTTGAGCCTCAGGAAGTAAATGCATTCGTTTGGTTAAGCTCCATGCACGTGCAACGATAATGGTGAAGCGCTGCCCTGTTCGCTTGAAAGCTCTCGTTTGTAACGGCCTTCCAACGGCCTCAACGTACGCAGTTCTAAACCGCCTTACATTCCGTGCTGGTGTGCCCCCAAGGAGGAATTTGGGCTCTTTTGTGAAACACCAATGTGCGTCACAAATGAAGCCAGGGGGCTCCCCCAGGACGTCTGCGTACGGCAGTCGGTTCCCAGATGTTTACTTCCAGCCGGAGAAAGAAAAAAAGGACAGTTTTCCGAGGGACAATTCTGGATCTTCGGGACCATCCAGAATCACCAAAGCGTAAACTTTGAACGACCTGAGGAACGATCTTTCGCATGTCCAGGGATCCCCACGTCAAAATCTTTCTCAGCAGAGGCAGGCACTATGTCACTTGCACTAGATAGCTCGGCAGAACCTTCCGAGAAACATGCTGCATCATTCAGCTTGAGAGTGGGACGCGGATGGGAGAGTACGCTTTCTCCCCGTTTGGAGGTGCCTTGCGCTTGGCTTCGAAGCTGCCTGAACAGCACTAGCGGCCCGACGTCTCTTCACGGCAGGAATGTCGTTGTGGGCCAAGGCTGCGTGTTCTCCAAAGCGAAAACTCTGCTGGCAATACCTTTCTAGGAACTCCTCCCACGGTTCAGCTCTGGCCAAACGAAAGGGGACCTCAGGCCTCAAGGTAAGTTCCAGTGTTTCACGTCGGAGGAGTTGGGCGTGCAGTGGTTTGCATGAGGCCATACTGCACCACGGAGTGCCTTAACTCTTCGAGGCTCCTGGGGGCACACAGGATAGGAGCTCGTTCAACAATTTCGCATGATGACTTCTCTCCGTGCCGGAACGGCGGATCCTGGCTCCTGAGGAAACGTAACCTAAACAGGCCCCTGGAGAAAGCTCTTCACATTCATAGCCAGGGCAACGTACTGCTCTCTGGGTTGCCTACGTTGAGTGCTCCAGTCGTCAAAGAGCCTCGCAAAAGCAGCGCCGGGCAGACCCTCCCTGCCAGTCGAACGGCCCCCTTGAGTGAAAGAGAACTGCAGTGCCAATAGACACCGTGCTGACGACTGGCTCCAGGAGGAGATTCGGGACAGCACTCTCACAGAAGCGAAAGATAGGCTGTGGGCCCAGCTTGAGGAACAGTACGTTTTGCACACTTAACACCGCTAAGCATGAGCCAGAGAACCTTGGTCACTGAGGCCTACTTAAGGTACTGGCATACTTAACCCAGTAGATCCCATGCAGAGGTCCCCGTGCCCGAAAGTGCCTCCACGGAAAAGCCCTGTTCCTCCCGTGTGTTTCCTTGAGGCAATCAGGAACCACTGAGGATAACTACGTGAGCTCAGGTTTGAAACTGGGCGACCCTGGGCAAACCTTATTCCCCTCCGTGGTCGACGAGACCGTTGCGGGTCATAAGCTGCCTGAAGCACAGTCCTCGCGCCCACCTTCTCTTTGCTCTCTGAAGGCCTCACATGAGAAGTCTGAGTTTACTCGTGACGGAAGCAGTCTGAGTGTACTCGTGTGAGGCCTGCTGCTCTCAGTTCCCGGCTGGGAGCATCAGCAGGAGCACTCTGGAGTCGCCGACAAAAGAATTGTGAGCCCCCCCCCCACCGGCCTCAATTATAAGTCCAGATTTCCCCCGTTAGGAACACCTCGGAGTGCCATAGGAGCGAAGAAACATGCGTTAACGGAATGTTTCAGCAGTGTAAGGGATTCATTTCACGCGACACCGTGCACTCACGTTCGTTGTAACAACGGTCAAAGGGCACTGTATGCCTTCCAACTCCTCTGTTGTGTTTGAGCCACAGGAAATAAATGCATTCGTTAGAATAAGCTCCATGCACGTGCCACGATGATGGCGAAGCGCTTCCCTGTTGAGAGCTTGAGAGCTCTCGTCTGTACGGCTCTCCAACGGCCTCAAGGTCCGCAGTTCTAAACAGCCTTACATTCCATGCTGCTGTGTCCGCAAGGAGGAATTTGGGCTCCTCTGTGAAACACCAATGTGCGTCACAAATGTAACCAGGGAGCTCCCCCAGGACGTCTGCGTACGCAGTCGGTTCCCAGATGTTTACATCCAGCGGGAGAAAGAGAAAAAGGACAGCTTTCCCAGGGACAATTCTGGACCTTTGGGACCATCCAGAATCACCATAGCCTAAACTTTGCACGGCCTGGGGACCACTCTTTCGCATGTCCAGCGATCCCCACTTCGAACCCTTTCTCAGCAGAGGCAGGCACTCTCTCAGTTGTACTAGATACCTCCGCAGAAGCTTCAGAGAAACGTGCTGCGTCATTCAGCTTGAAAGTGGGACGCGGATGGGAGAGTACACTTTCTCCCCGTTTGGAGGTGCCTTGCGCTTGGCTTCTAAGCTACCTGAAGAGCAATAGCGGCCCGACGTCTCTTCACGGCAGGATTGTCGTTGTGGGCCAAGGCTGCGTGTTCTCTAAAGCGAAAATTGTGCTGGCAATACTTTTCTAGAAACTTTTCTCACTGCACCACATGTTCAGCACTGGCCAAACGAAAGGGGACCTCAGGCCTGAAGGTAAGTTCCACTACTTCACATCGGGGGAGTGGGGTGTACAGTGGTTTCCATGAGGCCATACTGCACCTCAGAGGGCCTTAATTCTTCGATGCTCCTGGGGGCACACAGGATAGGAGATCGTTCACCTCTTTCGCAAGATGACTTCTCTCCGTGCCGGAACGGCGGATCCTGGCTTCTGAGGAAACGTAGCCTTAAACGGGCCCCTGGAGAAAGCTCTTCACATTCATAGCCAGGGCAACGTACTGCTCTCTGGGTTGCCTACGTTGAGTGCTCCAGTCGTCAAAGAGCCTCGCAAAAGCAGCGCCGGGCAGACCCTCCCTGCCAGTCGAACGGCCCCCTTGAGTGAAAGAGAACTGCAGTGCCAATAGACACCGTGCTGACGACTGGCTCCAGGAGGAGATTCGGGACAGCACTCTCACAGAAGCGAAAGATAGGCTGTGGGCCCAGCTTGAGGAACAGTACGTTTTGCACACTTAACACCGCTAAGCATGAGCCAGAGAACCTTGGTCACTGAGGCCTACCTAAGGTACTGGCATACTTAACCCAGTAGATCCCATGCAGAGGTCCCCGTGCCCGAAAGTGCCTCCACGGAAAAGCCCTGTTCCTCCCGTGTGTTTCCTTGAGGCAATCAGGAACCACTGAGGATAACTACGTGAGCTCAGGTTTGAAACTGGGCGACCCTGGGCAAACCTTATTCCCCTCCGTGGTCGACGAGACCGTTGCGGGTCATAAGCTGCCTGAAGCACAGTCCTCGCGCCCACCTTCTCTTTGCTCTCTGAAGGCCTCACATGAGAAGTCTGAGTTTACTCGTGACGGAAGCAGTCTGAGTGTACTCGTGTGAGGCCTGTTGCTCTCAGTTCCCGGCTGGGAGCATCAGCAGGAGCACTCTGGAGTCGCCGACAAAAGAATTGTGAGCCCCCCCCCCACCGGCCTCAATTATAAGTCCAGATTTCCCCCGTTAGGAACACCTCGGAGTGCCATAGGAGCGAAGAAACATGCGTTAACGGAATGTTTCAGCAGTGTAAGGGATTCATTTCACGCGACACCGTGCACTCACGTTCGTTGTAACAACGGTCAAAGGGCACTGTATGCCTTCCAACTCCTCTGTTGTGTTTGAGCCACAGGAAATAAATGCATTCGTTAGAATAAGCTCCATGCACGTGCCACGATGATGGCGAAGCGCTTCCCTGTTGAGAGCTTGAGAGCTCTCGTCTGTACGGCTCTCCAACGGCCTCAAGGTCCGCAGTTCTAAACAGCCTTACATTCCATGCTGCTGTGTCCGCAAGGAGGAATTTGGGCTCCTCTGTGAAACACCAATGTGCGTCACAAATGTAACCAGGGAGCTCCCCCAGGACGTCTGCGTACGCAGTCGGTTCCCAGATGTTTACATCCAGCGGAAGAAAGAGAAAAAGGACAGCTTTCCCAGGGACAATTCTGGACCTTTGGGACCATCCAGAATCACCATAGCCTAAACTTTGCACGGCCTGGGGACCACTCTTTCGCATGTCCAGCGATCCCCACTTCGAACCCTTTCTCAGCAGAGGCAGGCACTCTCTCAGTTGTACTAGATACCTCCGCAGAAGCTTCAGAGAAACGTGCTGCGTCATTCAGCTTGAAAGTGGGACGCGGATGGGAGAGTACACTTTCTCCCCGTTTGGAGGTGCCTTGCGCTTGGCTTCTAAGCTACCTGAAGAGCAATAGCGGCCCGACGTCTCTTCACGGCAGGATTGTCGTTGTGGGCCAAGGCTGCGTGTTCTCTAAAGCGAAAATTGTGCTGGCAATACTTTTCTAGAAACTTTTCTCACTGCACCACATGTTCAGCACTGGCCAAACGAAAGGGGACCTCAGGCCTGAAGGTAAGTTCCACTACTTCACATCGGGGGAGTGGGGTGTACAGTGGTTTCCATGAGGCCATACTGCACCTCAGAGGGCCTTAATTCTTCGATGCTCCTGGGGGCACACAGGATAGGAGATCGTTCACCTCTTTCGCATGATGACTTCTCTCCGTGCCGGAACGGCGGATCCTGGCTTCTGAGGAAACGTAGCCTTAAACGGGCCCCTGGAGAAAGCTCTTCACATTCATAGCCAGGGCAACGTACTGCTCTCTGGGTTGCCTACGTTGAGTGCTCCAGTCGTCAAAGAGCCTCGCAAAAGCAGCGCCGGGCAGACCCTCCCTGCCAGTCGAACGGCCCCCTTGAGTGAAAGAGAACTGCGGTGCCAATAGACACCGTGCTGACGACTGGCTCCAGGAGGAGATTCGGGACAGCACTCTCACAGAAGCGAAAGATAGGCTGTGGGCCCAGCTTGAGGAACAGTACGTTTTGCACACTTAACCCAGCTAGGCGTGAGCCAGAGAACCTTGGTCACTGAGGCCTACTTAAGGTACTGGCATACTTAACCCAGTAGATCCCATGCAGAGGTCCCCGTGCCCGAAAGTGCCTCCACGGAAAAGCCCTGTTCCTCCCGTGTGTTTCCTTGAGGCAATCAGGAACCACTGAGGATAACTACGTGAGCTCAGGTTTGAAACTGGGCGACCCTGGGCAAACCTTATTCCCCTCCGTGGTCGACGAGACCGTTGCGGGTCATAAGCTGCCTGAAGCACAGTCCTCGCGCCCACCTTCTCTTTGCTCTCTGAAGGCCTCACATGAGAAGTCTGAGTTTACTCGTGACGGAAGCAGTCTGAGTGTACTCGTGTGAGGCCTGCTGCTCTCAGTTCCCGGCTGGGAGCTTCAGCAGGAGCACTCTAGAGCTCGCCGACAAAAGAAATGTGAGTCCCCCCCGGGCCTCAAGTAAAAGTCCAGATTTCCCCCGTTAGGAACACCTCGGAGTGCCATAGGAGCGAAGAAGCATGCGTTAAGGGAATGCTTCAACAGGGTAAGGGATTTATTTCACGAGACACAGTGCACTCACTCACGTTGGTTGCAACAATTGTCAAAGGGCACTGTACGCCTTCCAATTCCTCTGTTGTGTTTGAGCCTCAGGAAGTAAATGCATTCGTTTGGTTAAGCTCCATGCACGTGCAACGATAATGGTGAAGCGCTGCCCTGTTCGCTTGAAAGCTCTCGTTTGTAACGGCCTTCCAACGGCCTCAACGTACGCAGTTCTAAACCGCCTTACATTCCGTGCTGGTGTGCCCCCAAGGAGGAATTTGGGCTCTTTTGTGAAACACCAATGTGCGTCACAAATGAAGCCAGGGGGCTCCCCCAGGACGTCTGCGTACGGCAGTCGGTTCCCAGATGTTTACTTCCAGCCGGAGAAAGAAAAAAAGGACAGTTTTCCGAGGGACAATTCTGGATCTTCGGGACCATCCAGAATCACCAAAGCGTAAACTTTGAACGACCTGAGGAACGATCTTTCGCATGTCCAGGGATCCCCACGTCAAAATCTTTCTCAGCAGAGGCAGGCACTATGTCACTTGCACTAGATAGCTCGGCAGAACCTTCCGAGAAACATGCTGCGTCATTCAGCTTGAGAGTGGGACGCGGATGGGAGAGTACGCTTTCTCCCCGTTTGGAGGTGCCTTGCGCTTGGCTTCGAAGCTGCCTGAACAGCACTAGCGGCCCGACGTCTCTTCACGGCAGGAATGTCGTTGTGGGCCAAGGCTGCGTGTTCTCCAAAGCGAAAACTCTGCTGGCAATACCTTTCTAGGAACTCCTCCCACGGTTCAGCTCTGGCCAAACGAAAGGGGACCTCAGGCCTCAAGGTAAGTTCCAGTGTTTCACGTCGGAGGAGTTGGGCGTGCAGTGGTTTGCATGAGGCCATACTGCACCACGGAGTGCCTTAACTCTTCGAGGCTCCTGGGGGCACACAGGATAGGAGCTCGTTCAACAATTTCGCATGATGACTTCTCTCCGTGCCGGAACGGCGGATCCTGGCTCCTGAGGAAACGTAACCTAAACAGGCCCCTGGAGAAAGCTCTTCACATTCATAGCCAGGGCAACGTACTGCTCTCTGGGTTGCCTACGTTGAGTGCTCCAGTCGTCAAAGAGCCTCGCAAAAGCAGCGCCGGGCAGACCCTCCCTGCCAGTCGAACGGCCCCCTTGAGTGAAAGAGAACTGCAGTGCCAATAGACACCGTGCTGACGACTGGCTCCAGGAGGAGATTCGGGACAGCACTCTCACAGAAGCGAAAGATAGGCTGTGGGCCCAGCTTGAGGAACAGTACGTTTTGCACACTTAACACCGCTAAGCATGAGCCAGAGAACCTTGGTCACTGAGGCCTACCTAAGGTACTGGCATACTTAACCCAGTAGATCCCATGCAGAGGTCCCCGTGCCCGAAAGTGCCTCCACGGAAAAGCCCTGTTCCTCCCGTGTGTTTCCTTGAGGCAATCAGGAACCACTGAGGATAACTACGTGAGCTCAGGTTTGAAACTGGGCGACCCTGGGCAAACCTTATTCCCCTCCGTGGTCGACGAGACCGTTGCGGGTCATAAGCTGCCTGAAGCACAGTCCTCGCGCCCACCTTCTCTTTGCTCTCTGAAGGCCTCACATGAGAAGTCTGAGTTTACTCGTGACGGAAGCAGTCTGAGTGTACTCGTGTGAGGCCTGCTGCTCTCAGTTCTCGGCTGGGAGCATCAGCAGGAGCACTCTGGAGTCGCCGACAAAAGAATTGTGAGCCCCCCCCCACCGGCCTCAATTATAAGTCCAGATTTCCCCCGTTAGGAACACCTCGGAGTGCCATAGGAGCGAAGAAACATGCGTTAACGGAATGTTTCAGCAGTGTAAGGGATTCATTTCACGCGACACCGTGCACTCACGTTCGTTGTAACAACGGTCAAAGGGCACTGTATGCTTTCCAACTCCTCTGTTGTGTTTGAGCCACAGGAAATAAATGCATTCGTTAGAATAAGCTCCATGCACGTGCCACGATGATGGCGAAGCGCTTCCCTGTTCCCTTGAGAGCTCTCGTCTGTACGGCTCTCCAACGGCCTCAAGGTCCGCAGTTCTAAACAGCCTTACATTCCATGCTGCTGTGTCCGCAAGGAGGAATTTGGGCTCCTCTGTGAAACACCAATGTGCGTCACAAATGTAACCAGGGAGCTCCCCCAGGACGTCTGCGTACGCAGTCGGTTCCCAGATGTTTACATCCAGCGGGAGAAAGAGAAAAAGGACAGCTTTCCCAGGGACAATTCTGGACCTTTGGGACCATCCAGAATCACCATAGCCTAAACTTTGCACGGCCTGGGGACCACTCTTTCGCATGTCCAGCGATCCCCACTTCGAACCCTTTCTCAGCAGAGGCAGGCACTCTCTCAGTTGTACTAGATACCTCCGCAGAAGCTTCAGAGAAACGTGCTGCGTCATTCAGCTTGAAAGTGGGACGCGGATGGGAGAGTACACTTTCTCCCCGTTTGGAGGTGCCTTGCGCTTGGCTTCTAAGCTACCTGAAGAGCAATAGCGGCCCGACGTCTCTTCACGGCAGGATTGTCGTTGTGGGCCAAGGCTGCGTGTTCTCTAAAGCGAAAATTGTGCTGGCAATACTTTTCTAGAAACTTTTCTCACTGCACCACATGTTCAGCACTGGCCAAACGAAAGGGGACCTCAGGCCTGAAGGTAAGTTCCACTACTTCACATCGGGGGAGTGGGGTGTACAGTGGTTTCCATGAGGCCATACTGCACCTCAGAGGGCCTTAATTCTTCGATGCTCCTGGGGGCACACAGGATAGGAGATCGTTCACCTCTTTCGCATGATGACTTCTCTCCGTGCCGGAACGGCGGATCCTGGCTTCTGAGGAAACGTAGCCTTAAACGGGCCCCTGGAGAAAGCTCTTCACATTCATAGCCAGGGCAACGTACTGCTCTCTGGGTTGCCTACGTTGAGTGCTCCAGTCGTCAAAGAGCCTCGCAAAAGCAGCGCCGGGCAGACCCTCCCTGCCAGTCGAACGGCCCCCTTGAGTGAAAGAGAACTGCAGTGCCAATAGACACCGTGCTGACGACTGGCTCCAGGAGGAGATTCGGGACAGCACTCTCACAGAAGCGAAAGATAGGCTGTGGGCCCAGCTTGAGGAACAGTACGTTTTGCACACTTAACACCGCTAAGCATGAGCCAGAGAACCTTGGTCACTGAGGCCTACCTAAGGTACTGGCATACTTAACCCAGTAGATCCCATGCAGAGGTCCCCGTGCCCGAAAGTGCCTCCACGGAAAAGCCCTGTTCCTCCCGTGTGTTTCCTTGAGGCAATCAGGAACCACTGAGGATAACTACGTGAGCTCAGGTTTGAAACTGGGCGACCCTGGGCAAACCTTATTCCCCTCCGTGGTCGACGAGACCGTTGCGGGTCATAAGCTGCCTGAAGCACAGTCCTCGCGCCCACCTTCTCTTTGCTCTCTGAAGGCCTCACATGAGAAGTCTGAGTTTACTCGTGACGGAAGCAGTCTGAGTGTACTCGTGTGAGGCCTGCTGCTCTCAGTTCCCGGCTGGGAGCATCAGCAGGAGCACTCTGGAGTCGCCGACAAAAGAATTGTGAGCCCCCCCCCCACCGGCCTCAATTATAAGTCCAGATTTCCCCCGTTAGGAACACCTCGGAGTGCCATAGGAGCGAAGAAACATGCGTTAACGGAATGTTTCAGCAGTGTAAGGGATTCATTTCACGCGACACCGTGCACTCACGTTCGTTGTAACAACGGTCAAAGGGCACTGTATGCCTTCCAACTCCTCTGTTGTGTTTGAGCCACAGGAAGTAAATGCATTCGTTAGAATAAGCTCCATGCACGTGCCACGATGATGGCGAAGCGCTTCCCTGTTGAGAGCTTGAGAGCTCTCGTCTGTACGGCTCTCCAACGGCCTCAAGGTCCGCAGTTCTAAACAGCCTTACATTCCATGCTGCTGTGTCCGCAAGGAGGAATTTGGGCTCCTCTGTGAAACACCAATGTGCGTCACAAATGTAACCAGGGAGCTCCCCCAGGACGTCTGCGTACGCAGTCGGTTCCCAGATGTTTACATCCAGCGGGAGAAAGAGAAAAAGGACAGCTTTCCCAGGGACAATTCTGGACCTTTGGGACCATCCAGAATCACCATAGCCTAAACTTTGCACGGCCTGGGGACCACTCTTTCGCATGTCCAGCGATCCCCACTTCGAACCCTTTCTCAGCAGAGGCAGGCACTCTCTCAGTTGTACTAGATACCTCCGCAGAAGCTTCAGAGAAACGTGCTGCGTCATTCAGCTTGAAAGTGGGACGCGGATGGGAGAGTACACTTTCTCCCCGTTTGGAGGTGCCTTGCGCTTGGCTTCTAAGCTACCTGAAGAGCAATAGCGGCCCGACGTCTCTTCACGGCAGGATTGTCGTTGTGGGCCAAGGCTGCGTGTTCTCTAAAGCGAAAATTGTGCTGGCAATACTTTTCTAGAAACTTTTCTCACTGCACCACATGTTCAGCACTGGCCAAACGAAAGGGGACCTCAGGCCTGAAGGTAAGTTCCACTACTTCACATCGGGGGAGTGGGGTGTACAGTGGTTTCCATGAGGCCATACTGCACCTCAGAGGGCCTTAATTCTTCGATGCTCCTGGGGGCACACAGGATAGGAGATCGTTCACCTCTTTCGCATGATGACTTCTCTCCGTGCCGGAACGGCGGATCCTGGCTTCTGAGGAAACGTAGCCTTAAACGGGCCCCTGGAGAAAGCTCTTCACATTCATAGCCAGGGCAACGTACTGCTCTCTGGGTTGCCTACGTTGAGTGCTCCAGTCGTCAAAGAGCCTCGCAAAAGCAGCGCCGGGCAGACCCTCCCTGCCAGTCGAACGGCCCCCTTGAGTGAAAGAGAACTGCGGTGCCAATAGACACCGTGCTGACGACTGGCTCCAGGAGGAGATTCGGGACAGCACTCTCACAGAAGCGAAAGATAGGCTGTGGGCCCAGCTTGAGGAACAGTACGTTTTGCACACTTAACCCAGCTAGGCGTGAGCCAGAGAACCTTGGTCACTGAGGCCTACTTAAGGTACTGGCATACTTAACCCAGTAGATCCCATGCAGAGGTCCCCGTGCCCGAAAGTGCCTCCACGGAAAAGCCCTGTTCCTCCCGTGTGTTTCCTTGAGGCAATCAGGAACCACTGAGGATAACTACGTGAGCTCAGGTTTGAAACTGGGCGACCCTGGGCAAACCTTATTCCCCTCCGTGGTCGACGAGACCGTTGCGGGTCATAAGCTGCCTGAAGCACAGTCCTCGCGCCCACCTTCTCTTTGCTCTCTGAAGGCCTCACATGAGAAGTCTGAGTTTACTCGTGACGGAAGCAGTCTGAGTGTACTCGTGTGAGGCCTGCTGCTCTCAGTTCCCGGCTGGGAGCTTCAGCAGGAGCACTCTAGAGCTCGCCGACAAAAGAAATGTGAGTCCCCCCCGGGCCTCAAGTAAAAGTCCAGATTTCCCCCGTTAGGAACACCTCGGAGTGCCATAGGAGCGAAGAAGCATGCGTTAAGGGAATGCTTCAACAGGGTAAGGGATTTATTTCACGAGACACAGTGCACTCACTCACGTTGGTTGCAACAATTGTCAAAGGGCACTGTACGCCTTCCAATTCCTCTGTTGTGTTTGAGCCTCAGGAAGTAAATGCATTCGTTTGGTTAAGCTCCATGCACGTGCAACGATAATGGTGAAGCGCTGCCCTGTTCGCTTGAAAGCTCTCGTTTGTAACGGCCTTCCAACGGCCTCAACGTACGCAGTTCTAAACCGCCTTACATTCCGTGCTGGTGTGCCCCCAAGGAGGAATTTGGGCTCTTTTGTGAAACACCAATGTGCGTCACAAATGAAGCCAGGGGGCTCCCCCAGGACGTCTGCGTACGGCAGTCGGTTCCCAGATGTTTACTTCCAGCCGGAGAAAGAAAAAAAGGACAGTTTTCCGAGGGACAATTCTGGATCTTCGGGACCATCCAGAATCACCAAAGCGTAAACTTTGAACGACCTGAGGAACGATCTTTCGCATGTCCAGGGATCCCCACGTCAAAATCTTTCTCAGCAGAGGCAGGCACTATGTCACTTGCACTAGATAGCTCGGCAGAACCTTCCGAGAAACATGCTGCGTCATTCAGCTTGAGAGTGGGACGCGGATGGGAGAGTACGCTTTCTCCCCGTTTGGAGGTGCCTTGCGCTTGGCTTCGAAGCTGCCTGAACAGCACTAGCGGCCCGACGTCTCTTCACGGCAGGAATGTCGTTGTGGGCCAAGGCTGCGTGTTCTCCAAAGCGAAAACTCTGCTGGCAATACCTTTCTAGGAACTCCTCCCACGGTTCAGCTCTGGCCAAACGAAAGGGGACCTCAGGCCTCAAGGTAAGTTCCAGTGTTTCACGTCGGAGGAGTTGGGCGTGCAGTGGTTTGCATGAGGCCATACTGCACCACGGAGTGCCTTAACTCTTCGAGGCTCCTGGGGGCACACAGGATAGGAGCTCGTTCAACAATTTCGCATGATGACTTCTCTCCGTGCCGGAACGGCGGATCCTGGCTCCTGAGGAAACGTAACCTAAACAGGCCCCTGGAGAAAGCTCTTCACAGTCATAGCCAGGGCAACGTACTGCTCTCTGGGTTGACTAGGTTGAGTGCCCCAGTCGTCCAAGAGCCTCACGAAAGAAGCGCTGGGCAGACTCTTTTTGACTGTCGAACGGACTCCTTGACTGAAAGAGAACTGCAGTGTCAATAGGCACCGTGCTGAAGACTGGCTCCAGGAGGAGATTCCGGACAGCACTCCCACAGAAGCGAAAGGTAGGCTGTGGGCCCAGCCTGAGGAACAGTACGTTTTGCAAACTTAAGACAGCTAAGCATGAGCCAGAGAGCCTTGGTCACTGAGGCCTACCTAATGCACTGGCATACTTATCCTGTAGATCGACTGCAGAGGTCCCTGTGCCCAAAAGTGCCTCCGTGGAAGGGCCCTGTTCCTCCCGTGTGTTTCCTTGAGGCAATCAGGAACCACTGAGGATAACTACGTGAGCTCAGGTTTGAAACTGGGCGACCCTGGGCAAACCTTATTCCCCTCCGTGGTCGACGAGACCGTTGCGGGTCATAAGCTGCCTGAAGCACAGTCCTCGCGCCCACCTTCTCTTTGCTGTCTGAAGGCCTCACATAAGAAGTCTGAGTTTACTCGTGACGGAAGCAGTCTGAGTGTACTCGTGTGAGGCCTGCTGCTCTCAGTTCCCGGCTGGGAGCTTCAGCAGGAGCACTCTGGAGCTCGCCGACAAAAGAATTGTGAGCCCCCCACCCCCCCCGGCCTCAATTATAAGTCCAGATTTCCCCCGTTAGGAACACCTCGGAGTGCCATAGGAGCGAAGAAACATGCGTTAACGGAATGCTTCAGCAGTGTAAGGGATTCATTTCACGCGACACCGTGCACTCACGTTCGTTGTAACAACGGTCAAAGGGCACTGTATGCCTTCCAACTCCTCTGTTGTGTTTGAGCCACAGGAAGTAAATGCATTCGTTAGAATAAGCTCCATGCACGTGCCACGATGATGGCGAAGCGCTTCCCTGTTGAGAGCTTGAGAGCTCTCGTCTGTACGGCTCTCCAACGGCCTCAAGGTCCGCAGTTCTAAACAGCCTTACATTCCATGCTGCTGTGTCCGCAAGGAGGAATTTGGGCTCCTCTGTGAAACACCAATGTGCGTCACAAATGTAACCAGGGAGCTCCCCCAGGACGTCTGCGTACGCAGTCGGTTCCCAGATGTTTACATCCAGCGGGAGAAAGAGAAAAAGGACAGCTTTCCCAGGGACAATTCTGGACCTTTGGGACCATCCAGAATCACCATAGCCTAAACTTTGCACGGCCTGGGGACCACTCTTTCGCATGTCCAGCGATCCCCACTTCGAACCCTTTCTCAGCAGAGGCAGGCACTCTCTCAGTTGTACTAGATACCTCCGCAGAAGCTTCAGAGAAACGTGCTGCGTCATTCAGCTTGAAAGTGGGACGCGGATGGGAGAGTACACTTTCTCCCCGTTTGGAGGTGCCTTGCGCTTGGCTTCTAAGCTACCTGAAGAGCAATAGCGGCCCGACGTCTCTTCACGGCAGGATTGTCGTTGTGGGCCAAGGCTGCGTGTTCTCTAAAGCGAAAATTGTGCTGGCAATACTTTTCTAGAAACTTTTCTCACTGCACCACATGTTCAGCACTGGCCAAACGAAAGGGGACCTCAGGCCTGAAGGTAAGTTCCACTACTTCACATCGGGGGAGTGGGGTGTACAGTGGTTTCCATGAGGCCATACTGCACCTCAGAGGGCCTTAATTCTTCGATGCTCCTGGGGGCACACAGGATAGGAGATCGTTCACCTCTTTCGCAAGATGACTTCTCTCCGTGCCGGAACGGCGGATCCTGGCTTCTGAGGAAACGTAGCCTTAAACGGGCCCCTGGAGAAAGCTCTTCACATTCATAGCCAGGGCAACGTACTGCTCTCTGGGTTGCCTACGTTGAGTGCTCCAGTCGTCAAAGAGCCTCGCAAAAGCAGCGCCGGGCAGACCCTCCCTGCCAGTCGAACGGCCCCCTTGAGTGAAAGAGAACTGCGGTGCCAATAGACACCGTGCTGACGACTGGCTCCAGGAGGAGATTCGGGACAGCACTCTCACAGAAGCGAAAGATAGGCTGTGGGCCCAGCTTGAGGAACAGTACGTTTTGCACACTTAACCCAGCTAGGCGTGAGCCAGAGAACCTTGGTCACTGAGGCCTACTTAAGGTACTGGCATACTTAACCCAGTAGATCCCATGCAGAGGTCCCCGTGCCCGAAAGTGCCTCCACGGAAAAGCCCTGTTCCTCCCGTGTGTTTCCTTGAGGCAATCAGGAACCACTGAGGATAACTACGTGAGCTCAGGTTTGAAACTGGGCGACCCTGGGCAAACCTTATTCCCCTCCGTGGTCGACGAGACCGTTGCGGGTCATAAGCTGCCTGAAGCACAGTCCTCGCGCCCACCTTCTCTTTGCTCTCTGAAGGCCTCACATGAGAAGTCTGAGTTTACTCGTGACGGAAGCAGTCTGAGTGTACTCGTGTGAGGCCTGCTGCTCTCAGTTCCCGGCTGGGAGCTTCAGCAGGAGCACTCTAGAGCTCGCCGACAAAAGAAATGTGAGTCCCCCCCGGGTCTCAAGTAAAAGTCCAGATTTCCCCCGTTAGGAACACCTCGGAGTGCCATAGTAGCGAAGAAGCATGCGTTAAGGGAATGCTTCAACAGGGTAAGGGATTTATTTCACGAGACACAGTGCACTCACTCACGTTGGTTGCAACAATTGTCAAAGGGCACTGTACGCCTTCCAACTCCTCTGTTGTGTTTGAGCCACAGGAAGTAAAGGCATTCGTTTGGTTAAGCTCCATGCACGTGCAACGATAATGGTGAAGCGCTGCCCTGTTCGCTTGAAAGCTCTCGTTTGTAACGGCCTTTCAACGGCCTCAACGTACGCAGTTCTAAACCGCCTTACATTCCGTGCTGGTGTGCCCCCAAGGAGGAATTTGGGCTCTTTTGTGAAACACCAATGTGCGTCACAAATGAAGCCAGGGGGCTCCCCCAGGACGGCTGCGTACGGCAGTCGGTTCCCAGATGTTTACTTCCAGCCGGAGAAAGAAAAAAAGGACAGTTTTCCGAGGGACAATTCTGGATCTTCGGGACCATCCAGAATCACCAAAGCGTAAACTTTGAACGGCCTGGGGAACGCTCTTTCGCATGTCCAGGGACCCCCACGTCAAAATCTTTCTCAGCAGAGGCAGGCACTATGTCACTTGCACTAGATAGCTCGGCAGAACCTTCCGAGAAACATGCTGCGTCATTCAGCTTGAGAGTGGGACGCGGATGGGAGAGTACGCTTTCTCCCCGTTTGGAGGTGCCTTGCGCTTGGCTTCGAAGCTGCCTGAACAGCACTAGCGGCCCGACGTCTCTTCACGGCAGGAATGTCGTTGTGGGCCAAGGCTGCGTGTTCTCCAAAGCGAAAACTCTGCTGGCAATACCTTTCTAGGAACTCCTCCCACGGTTCAGCTCTGGCCAAACGAAAGGGGACCTCAGGCCTCAAGGTAAGTTCCAGTGTTTCACGTCGGAGGAGTTGGGCGTGCAGTGGTTTGCATGAGGCCATACTGCACCACGGAGTGCCTTAACTCTTCGAGGCTCCTGGGGGCACACAGGATAGGAGCTCGTTCAACAATTTCGCATGATGACTTCTCTCCGTGCCGGAACGGCGGATCCTGGCTCCTGAGGAAACGTAACCTAAACAGGCCCCTGGAGAAAGCTCTTCACAGTCATAGCCAGGGCAACGTACTGCTCTCTGGGTTGACTAGGTTGAGTGCCCCAGTCGTCCAAGAGCCTCACGAAAGAAGCGCTGGGCAGACTCTTTTTGACTGTCGAACGGACTCCTTGACTGAAAGAGAACTGCAGTGTCAATAGGCACCGTGCTGAAGACTGGCTCCAGGAGGAGATTCCGGACAGCACTCCCACAGAAGCGAAAGGTAGGCTGTGGGCCCAGCCTGAGGAACAGTACGTTTTGCAAACTTAAGACAGCTAAGCATGAGCCAGAGAGCCTTGGTCACTGAGGCCTACCTAATGCACTGGCATACTTATCCTGTAGATCGACTGCAGAGGTCCCTGTGCCCAAAAGTGCCTCCGTGGAAGGGCCCTGTTCCTCCCGTGTGTTTCCTTGAGGCAATCAGGAACCACTGAGGATAACTACGTGAGCTCAGGTTTGAAACTGGGCGACCCTGGGCAAACCTTATTCCCCTCCGTGGTCGACGAGACCGTTGCGGGTCATAAGCTGCCTGAAGCACAGTCCTCGCGCCCACCTTCTCTTTGCTGTCTGAAGGCCTCACATGAGAAGTCTGAGTTTACTCGTGACGGAAGCAGTCTGAGTGTACTCGTGTGAGGCCTGCTGCTCTCAGTTCTCGGCTGGGAGCATCAGCAGGAGCACTCTGGAGTCGCCGACAAAAGAATTGTGAGCCCCCCCCCACCGGCCTCAATTATAAGTCCAGATTTCCCCCGTTAGGAACACCTCGGAGTGCCATAGGAGCGAAGAAACATGCGTTAACGGAATGTTTCAGCAGTGTAAGGGATTCATTTCACGCGACACCGTGCACTCACGTTCGTTGTAACAACGGTCAAAGGGCACTGTATGCTTTCCAACTCCTCTGTTGTGTTTGAGCCACAGGAAATAAATGCATTCGTTAGAATAAGCTCCATGCACGTGCCACGATGATGGCGAAGCGCTTCCCTGTTCCCTTGAGAGCTCTCGTCTGTACGGCTCTCCAACGGCCTCAAGGTCCGCAGTTCTAAACAGCCTTACATTCCATGCTGCTGTGTCCGCAAGGAGGAATTTGGGCTCCTCTGTGAAACACCAATGTGCGTCACAAATGTAACCAGGGAGCTCCCCCAGGACGTCTGCGTACGCAGTCGGTTCCCAGATGTTTACATCCAGCGGGAGAAAGAGAAAAAGGACAGCTTTCCCAGGGACAATTCTGGACCTTTGGGACCATCCAGAATCACCATAGCCTAAACTTTGCACGGCCTGGGGACCACTCTTTCGCATGTCCAGCGATCCCCACTTCGAACCCTTTCTCAGCAGAGGCAGGCACTCTCTCAGTTGTACTAGATACCTCCGCAGAAGCTTCAGAGAAACGTGCTGCGTCATTCAGCTTGAAAGTGGGACGCGGATGGGAGAGTACACTTTCTCCCCGTTTGGAGGTGCCTTGCGCTTGGCTTCTAAGCTACCTGAAGAGCAATAGCGGCCCGACGTCTCTTCACGGCAGGATTGTCGTTGTGGGCCAAGGCTGCGTGTTCTCTAAAGCGAAAATTGTGCTGGCAATACTTTTCTAGAAACTTTTCTCACTGCACCACATGTTCAGCACTGGCCAAACGAAAGGGGACCTCAGGCCTGAAGGTAAGTTCCACTACTTCACATCGGGGGAGTGGGGTGTACAGTGGTTTCCATGAGGCCATACTGCACCTCAGAGGGCCTTAATTCTTCGATGCTCCTGGGGGCACACAGGATAGGAGATCGTTCACCTCTTTCGCATGATGACTTCTCTCCGTGCCGGAACGGCGGATCCTGGCTTCTGAGGAAACGTAGCCTTAAACGGGCCCCTGGAGAAAGCTCTTCACATTCATAGCCAGGGCAACGTACTGCTCTCTGGGTTGCCTACGTTGAGTGCTCCAGTCGTCAAAGAGCCTCGCAAAAGCAGCGCCGGGCAGACCCTCCCTGCCAGTCGAACGGCCCCCTTGAGTGAAAGAGAACTGCAGTGCCAATAGACACCGTGCTGACGACTGGCTCCAGGAGGAGATTCGGGACAGCACTCTCACAGAAGCGAAAGATAGGCTGTGGGCCCAGCTTGAGGAACAGTACGTTTTGCACACTTAACACCGCTAAGCATGAGCCAGAGAACCTTGGTCACTGAGGCCTACCTAAGGTACTGGCATACTTAACCCAGTAGATCCCATGCAGAGGTCCCCGTGCCCGAAAGTGCCTCCACGGAAAAGCCCTGTTCCTCCCGTGTGTTTCCTTGAGGCAATCAGGAACCACTGAGGATAACTACGTGAGCTCAGGTTTGAAACTGGGCGACCCTGGGCAAACCTTATTCCCCTCCGTGGTCGACGAGACCGTTGCGGGTCATAAGCTGCCTGAAGCACAGTCCTCGCGCCCACCTTCTCTTTGCTCTCTGAAGGCCTCACATGAGAAGTCTGAGTTTACTCGTGACGGAAGCAGTCTGAGTGTACTCGTGTGAGGCCTGCTGCTCTCAGTTCCCGGCTGGGAGCATCAGCAGGAGCACTCTGGAGTCGCCGACAAAAGAATTGTGAGCCCCCCCCCCACCGGCCTCAATTATAAGTCCAGATTTCCCCCGTTAGGAACACCTCGGAGTGCCATAGGAGCGAAGAAACATGCGTTAACGGAATGTTTCAGCAGTGTAAGGGATTCATTTCACGCGACACCGTGCACTCACGTTCGTTGTAACAACGGTCAAAGGGCACTGTATGCCTTCCAACTCCTCTGTTGTGTTTGAGCCACAGGAAGTAAATGCATTCGTTAGAATAAGCTCCATGCACGTGCCACGATGATGGCGAAGCGCTTCCCTGTTGAGAGCTTGAGAGCTCTCGTCTGTACGGCTCTCCAACGGCCTCAAGGTCCGCAGTTCTAAACAGCCTTACATTCCATGCTGCTGTGTCCGCAAGGAGGAATTTGGGCTCCTCTGTGAAACACCAATGTGCGTCACAAATGTAACCAGGGAGCTCCCCCAGGACGTCTGCGTACGCAGTCGGTTCCCAGATGTTTACATCCAGCGGGAGAAAGAGAAAAAGGACAGCTTTCCCAGGGACAATTCTGGACCTTTGGGACCATCCAGAATCACCATAGCCTAAACTTTGCACGGCCTGGGGACCACTCTTTCGCATGTCCAGCGATCCCCACTTCGAACCCTTTCTCAGCAGAGGCAGGCACTCTCTCAGTTGTACTAGATACCTCCGCAGAAGCTTCAGAGAAACGTGCTGCGTCATTCAGCTTGAAAGTGGGACGCGGATGGGAGAGTACACTTTCTCCCCGTTTGGAGGTGCCTTGCGCTTGGCTTCTAAGCTACCTGAAGAGCAATAGCGGCCCGACGTCTCTTCACGGCAGGATTGTCGTTGTGGGCCAAGGCTGCGTGTTCTCTAAAGCGAAAATTGTGCTGGCAATACTTTTCTAGAAACTTTTCTCACTGCACCACATGTTCAGCACTGGCCAAACGAAAGGGGACCTCAGGCCTGAAGGTAAGTTCCACTACTTCACATCGGGGGAGTGGGGTGTACAGTGGTTTCCATGAGGCCATACTGCACCTCAGAGGGCCTTAATTCTTCGATGCTCCTGGGGGCACACAGGATAGGAGATCGTTCACCTCTTTCGCATGATGACTTCTCTCCGTGCCGGAACGGCGGATCCTGGCTTCTGAGGAAACGTAGCCTTAAACGGGCCCCTGGAGAAAGCTCTTCACATTCATAGCCAGGGCAACGTACTGCTCTCTGGGTTGCCTACGTTGAGTGCTCCAGTCGTCAAAGAGCCTCGCAAAAGCAGCGCCGGGCAGACCCTCCCTGCCAGTCGAACGGCCCCCTTGAGTGAAAGAGAACTGCGGTGCCAATAGACACCGTGCTGACGACTGGCTCCAGGAGGAGATTCGGGACAGCACTCTCACAGAAGCGAAAGATAGGCTGTGGGCCCAGCTTGAGGAACAGTACGTTTTGCACACTTAACCCAGCTAGGCGTGAGCCAGAGAACCTTGGTCACTGAGGCCTACTTAAGGTACTGGCATACTTAACCCAGTAGATCCCATGCAGAGGTCCCCGTGCCCGAAAGTGCCTCCACGGAAAAGCCCTGTTCCTCCCGTGTGTTTCCTTGAGGCAATCAGGAACCACTGAGGATAACTACGTGAGCTCAGGTTTGAAACTGGGCGACCCTGGGCAAACCTTATTCCCCTCCGTGGTCGACGAGACCGTTGCGGGTCATAAGCTGCCTGAAGCACAGTCCTCGCGCCCACCTTCTCTTTGCTCTCTGAAGGCCTCACATGAGAAGTCTGAGTTTACTCGTGACGGAAGCAGTCTGAGTGTACTCGTGTGAGGCCTGCTGCTCTCAGTTCCCGGCTGGGAGCTTCAGCAGGAGCACTCTAGAGCTCGCCGACAAAAGAAATGTGAGTCCCCCCCGGGCCTCAAGTAAAAGTCCAGATTTCCCCCGTTAGGAACACCTCGGAGTGCCATAGGAGCGAAGAAGCATGCGTTAAGGGAATGCTTCAACAGGGTAAGGGATTTATTTCACGAGACACAGTGCACTCACTCACGTTGGTTGCAACAATTGTCAAAGGGCACTGTACGCCTTCCAATTCCTCTGTTGTGTTTGAGCCTCAGGAAGTAAATGCATTCGTTTGGTTAAGCTCCATGCACGTGCAACGATAATGGTGAAGCGCTGCCCTGTTCGCTTGAAAGCTCTCGTTTGTAACGGCCTTCCAACGGCCTCAACGTACGCAGTTCTAAACCGCCTTACATTCCGTGCTGGTGTGCCCCCAAGGAGGAATTTGGGCTCTTTTGTGAAACACCAATGTGCGTCACAAATGAAGCCAGGGGGCTCCCCCAGGACGTCTGCGTACGGCAGTCGGTTCCCAGATGTTTACTTCCAGCCGGAGAAAGAAAAAAAGGACAGTTTTCCGAGGGACAATTCTGGATCTTCGGGACCATCCAGAATCACCAAAGCGTAAACTTTGAACGACCTGAGGAACGATCTTTCGCATGTCCAGGGATCCCCACGTCAAAATCTTTCTCAGCAGAGGCAGGCACTATGTCACTTGCACTAGATAGCTCGGCAGAACCTTCCGAGAAACATGCTGCGTCATTCAGCTTGAGAGTGGGACGCGGATGGGAGAGTACGCTTTCTCCCCGTTTGGAGGTGCCTTGCGCTTGGCTTCGAAGCTGCCTGAACAGCACTAGCGGCCCGACGTCTCTTCACGGCAGGAATGTCGTTGTGGGCCAAGGCTGCGTGTTCTCCAAAGCGAAAACTCTGCTGGCAATACCTTTCTAGGAACTCCTCCCACGGTTCAGCTCTGGCCAAACGAAAGGGGACCTCAGGCCTCAAGGTAAGTTCCAGTGTTTCACGTCGGAGGAGTTGGGCGTGCAGTGGTTTGCATGAGGCCATACTGCACCACGGAGTGCCTTAACTCTTCGAGGCTCCTGGGGGCACACAGGATAGGAGCTCGTTCAACAATTTCGCATGATGACTTCTCTCCGTGCCGGAACGGCGGATCCTGGCTCCTGAGGAAACGTAACCTAAACAGGCCCCTGGAGAAAGCTCTTCACAGTCATAGCCAGGGCAACGTACTGCTCTCTGGGTTGACTAGGTTGAGTGCCCCAGTCGTCCAAGAGCCTCACGAAAGAAGCGCTGGGCGGACTCTTTTTGACTGTCGAACGGACTCCTTGACTGAAAGAGAACTGCAGTGTCAATAGGCACCGTGCTGAAGACTGGCTCCAGGAGGAGATTCCGGACAGCACTCCCACAGAAGCGAAAGGTAGGCTGTGGGCCCAGCCTGAGGAACAGTACGTTTTGCAAACTTAAGACAGCTAAGCATGAGCCAGAGAGCCTTGGTCACTGAGGCCTACCTAATGCACTGGCATACTTATCCTGTAGATCGACTGCAGAGGTCCCTGTGCCCAAAAGTGCCTCCGTGGAAGGGCCCTGTTCCTCCCGTGTGTTTCCTTGAGGCAATCAGGAACCACTGAGGATAACTACGTGAGCTCAGGTTTGAAACTGGGCGACCCTGGGCAAACCTTATTCCCCTCCGTGGTCGACGAGACCGTTGCGGGTCATAAGCTGCCTGAAGCACAGTCCTCGCGCCCACCTTCTCTTTGCTGTCTGAAGGCCTCACATAAGAAGTCTGAGTTTACTCGTGACGGAAGCAGTCTGAGTGTACTCGTGTGAGGCCTGCTGCTCTCAGTTCCCGGCTGGGAGCTTCAGCAGGAGCACTCTGGAGCTCGCCGACAAAAGAATTGTGAGCCCCCCACCCCCCCCGGCCTCAATTATAAGTCCAGATTTCCCCCGTTAGGAACACCTCGGAGTGCCATAGGAGCGAAGAAACATGCGTTAACGGAATGCTTCAGCAGTGTAAGGGATTCATTTCACGCGACACCGTGCACTCACGTTCGTTGTAACAACGGTCAAAGGGCACTGTATGCCTTCCAACTCCTCTGTTGTGTTTGAGCCACAGGAAGTAAATGCATTCGTTAGAATAAGCTCCATGCACGTGCCACGATGATGGCGAAGCGCTTCCCTGTTGAGAGCTTGAGAGCTCTCGTCTGTACGGCTCTCCAACGGCCTCAAGGTCCGCAGTTCTAAACAGCCTTACATTCCATGCTGCTGTGTCCGCAAGGAGGAATTTGGGCTCCTCTGTGAAACACCAATGTGCGTCACAAATGTAACCAGGGAGCTCCCCCAGGACGTCTGCGTACGCAGTCGGTTCCCAGATGTTTACATCCAGCGGGAGAAAGAGAAAAAGGACAGCTTTCCCAGGGACAATTCTGGACCTTTGGGACCATCCAGAATCACCATAGCCTAAACTTTGCACGGCCTGGGGACCACTCTTTCGCATGTCCAGCGATCCCCACTTCGAACCCTTTCTCAGCAGAGGCAGGCACTCTCTCAGTTGTACTAGATACCTCCGCAGAAGCTTCAGAGAAACGTGCTGCGTCATTCAGCTTGAAAGTGGGACGCGGATGGGAGAGTACACTTTCTCCCCGTTTGGAGGTGCCTTGCGCTTGGCTTCTAAGCTACCTGAAGAGCAATAGCGGCCCGACGTCTCTTCACGGCAGGATTGTCGTTGTGGGCCAAGGCTGCGTGTTCTCTAAAGCGAAAATTGTGCTGGCAATACTTTTCTAGAAACTTTTCTCACTGCACCACATGTTCAGCACTGGCCAAACGAAAGGGGACCTCAGGCCTGAAGGTAAGTTCCACTACTTCACATCGGGGGAGTGGGGTGTACAGTGGTTTCCATGAGGCCATACTGCACCTCAGAGGGCCTTAATTCTTCGATGCTCCTGGGGGCACACAGGATAGGAGATCGTTCACCTCTTTCGCAAGATGACTTCTCTCCGTGCCGGAACGGCGGATCCTGGCTTCTGAGGAAACGTAGCCTTAAACGGGCCCCTGGAGAAAGCTCTTCACATTCATAGCCAGGGCAACGTACTGCTCTCTGGGTTGCCTACGTTGAGTGCTCCAGTCGTCAAAGAGCCTCGCAAAAGCAGCGCCGGGCAGACCCTCCCTGCCAGTCGAACGGCCCCCTTGAGTGAAAGAGAACTGCGGTGCCAATAGACACCGTGCTGACGACTGGCTCCAGGAGGAGATTCGGGACAGCACTCTCACAGAAGCGAAAGATAGGCTGTGGGCCCAGCTTGAGGAACAGTACGTTTTGCACACTTAACCCAGCTAGGCGTGAGCCAGAGAACCTTGGTCACTGAGGCCTACTTAAGGTACTGGCATACTTAACCCAGTAGATCCCATGCAGAGGTCCCCGTGCCCGAAAGTGCCTCCACGGAAAAGCCCTGTTCCTCCCGTGTGTTTCCTTGAGGCAATCAGGAACCACTGAGGATAACTACGTGAGCTCAGGTTTGAAACTGGGCGACCCTGGGCAAACCTTATTCCCCTCCGTGGTCGACGAGACCGTTGCGGGTCATAAGCTGCCTGAAGCACAGTCCTCGCGCCCACCTTCTCTTTGCTCTCTGAAGGCCTCACATGAGAAGTCTGAGTTTACTCGTGACGGAAGCAGTCTGAGTGTACTCGTGTGAGGCCTGCTGCTCTCAGTTCCCGGCTGGGAGCTTCAGCAGGAGCACTCTAGAGCTCGCCGACAAAAGAAATGTGAGTCCCCCCCGGGTCTCAAGTAAAAGTCCAGATTTCCCCCGTTAGGAACACCTCGGAGTGCCATAGTAGCGAAGAAGCATGCGTTAAGGGAATGCTTCAACAGGGTAAGGGATTTATTTCACGAGACACAGTGCACTCACTCACGTTGGTTGCAACAATTGTCAAAGGGCACTGTACGCCTTCCAACTCCTCTGTTGTGTTTGAGCCACAGGAAGTAAAGGCATTCGTTTGGTTAAGCTCCATGCACGTGCAACGATAATGGTGAAGCGCTGCCCTGTTCGCTTGAAAGCTCTCGTTTGTAACGGCCTTTCAACGGCCTCAACGTACGCAGTTCTAAACCGCCTTACATTCCGTGCTGGTGTGCCCCCAAGGAGGAATTTGGGCTCTTTTGTGAAACACCAATGTGCGTCACAAATGAAGCCAGGGGGCTCCCCCAGGACGGCTGCGTACGGCAGTCGGTTCCCAGATGTTTACTTCCAGCCGGAGAAAGAAAAAAAGGACAGTTTTCCGAGGGACAATTCTGGATCTTCGGGACCATCCAGAATCACCAAAGCGTAAACTTTGAACGGCCTGGGGAACGCTCTTTCGCATGTCCAGGGACCCCCACGTCAAAATCTTTCTCAGCAGAGGCAGGCACTATGTCACTTGCACTAGATAGCTCGGCAGAACCTTCCGAGAAACATGCTGCGTCATTCAGCTTGAGAGTGGGACGCGGATGGGAGAGTACGCTTTCTCCCCGTTTGGAGGTGCCTTGCGCTTGGCTTCGAAGCTGCCTGAACAGCACTAGCGGCCCGACGTCTCTTCACGGCAGGAATGTCGTTGTGGGCCAAGGCTGCGTGTTCTCCAAAGCGAAAACTCTGCTGGCAATACCTTTCTAGGAACTCCTCCCACGGTTCAGCTCTGGCCAAACGAAAGGGGACCTCAGGCCTCAAGGTAAGTTCCAGTGTTTCACGTCGGAGGAGTTGGGCGTGCAGTGGTTTGCATGAGGCCATACTGCACCACGGAGTGCCTTAACTCTTCGAGGCTCCTGGGGGCACACAGGATAGGAGCTCGTTCAACAATTTCGCATGATGACTTCTCTCCGTGCCGGAACGGCGGATCCTGGCTCCTGAGGAAACGTAACCTAAACAGGCCCCTGGAGAAAGCTCTTCACAGTCATAGCCAGGGCAACGTACTGCTCTCTGGGTTGACTAGGTTGAGTGCCCCAGTCGTCCAAGAGCCTCACGAAAGAAGCGCTGGGCAGACTCTTTTTGACTGTCGAACGGACTCCTTGACTGAAAGAGAACTGCAGTGTCAATAGGCACCGTGCTGAAGACTGGCTCCAGGAGGAGATTCCGGACAGCACTCCCACAGAAGCGAAAGGTAGGCTGTGGGCCCAGCCTGAGGAACAGTACGTTTTGCAAACTTAAGACAGCTAAGCATGAGCCAGAGAGCCTTGGTCACTGAGGCCTACCTAATGCACTGGCATACTTATCCTGTAGATCGACTGCAGAGGTCCCTGTGCCCAAAAGTGCCTCCGTGGAAGGGCCCTGTTCCTCCCGTGTGTTTCCTTGAGGCAATCAGGAACCACTGAGGATAACTACGTGAGCTCAGGTTTGAAACTGGGCGACCCTGGGCAAACCTTATTCCCCTCCGTGGTCGACGAGACCGTTGCGGGTCATAAGCTGCCTGAAGCACAGTCCTCGCGCCCACCTTCTCTTTGCTGTCTGAAGGCCTCACATGAGAAGTCTGAGTTTACTCGTGACGGAAGCAGTCTGAGTGTACTCGTGTGAGGCCTGCTGCTCTCAGTTCCCGGCTGGGAGCTTCAGCAGGAGCACTCTGGAGCTCGCCGACAAAAGAATTGTGAGCCCCCCACCCCCCCCGGCCTCAATTATAAGTCCAGATTTCCCCCGTTAGGAACACCTCGGAGTGCCATAGGAGCGAAGAAACATGCGTTAACGGAATGCTTCAGCAGTGTAAGGGATTCATTTCACGCGACACCGTGCACTCACGTTCGTTGTAACAACGGTCAAAGGGCACTGTATGCCTTCCAACTCCTCTGTTGTGTTTGAGCCACAGGAAGTAAATGCATTCGTTAGAATAAGCTCCATGCACGTGCCACGATGATGGCGAAGCGCTTCCCTGTTGAGAGCTTGAGAGCTCTCGTCTGTACGGCTCTCCAACGGCCTCAAGGTCCGCAGTTCTAAACAGCCTTACATTCCATGCTGCTGTGTCCGCAAGGAGGAATTTGGGCTCCTCTGTGAAACACCAATGTGCGTCACAAATGTAACCAGGGAGCTCCCCCAGGACGTCTGCGTACGCAGTCGGTTCCCAGATGTTTACATCCAGCGGGAGAAAGAGAAAAAGGACAGCTTTCCCAGGGACAATTCTGGACCTTTGGGACCATCCAGAATCACCATAGCCTAAACTTTGCACGGCCTGGGGAACACTCTTTCGCATGTCAGGCGATCCCCACTTCGAACCCTTTCTCAGCAGAGGCAGGCACTCTCTCAGTTGTACTAGATACCTCCGCAGAAGCTTCAGAGAAACGTGCTGCGTCATTCAGCTTGAAAGTGGGACGCGGATGGGAGAGTACACTTTCTCCCCGTTTGGAGGTGCCTTGCGCTTGGCTTCTAAGCTACCTGAAGAGCAATAGCGGCCCGACGTCTCTTCACGGCAGGATTGTCGTTGTGGGCCAAGGCTGCGTGTTCTCTAAAGCGAAAATTGTGCTGGCAATACTTTTCTAGAAACTTTTCTCACTGCACCACATGTTCAGCACTGGCCAAACGAAAGGGGACCTCAGGCCTGAAGGTAAGTTCCACTACTTCACATCGGGGGAGTGGGGTGTACAGTGGTTTCCATGAGGCCATACTGCACCTCAGAGGGCCTTAATTCTTCGATGCTCCTGGGGGCACACAGGATAGGAGATCGTTCACCTCTTTCGCATGATGACTTCTCTCCGTGCCGGAACGGCGGATCCTGGCTTCTGAGGAAACGTAGCCTTAAACGGGCCCCTGGAGAAAGCTCTTCACATTCATAGCCAGGGCAACGTACTGCTCTCTGGGTTGCCTACGTTGAGTGCTCCAGTCGTCAAAGAGCCTCGCAAAAGCAGCGCCGGGCAGACCCTCCCTGCCAGTCGAACGGCCCCCTTGAGTGAAAGAGAACTGCGGTGCCAATAGACACCGTGCTGACGACTGGCTCCAGGAGGAGATTCGGGACAGCACTCTCACAGAAGCGAAAGATAGGCTGTGGGCCCAGCTTGAGGAACAGTACGTTTTGCACACTTAACCCAGCTAGGCGTGAGCCAGAGAACCTTGGTCACTGAGGCCTACTTAAGGTACTGGCATACTTAACCCAGTAGATCCCATGCAGAGGTCCCCGTGCCCGAAAGTGCCTCCACGGAAAAGCCCTGTTCCTCCCGTGTGTTTCCTTGAGGCAATCAGGAACCACTGAGGATAACTACGTGAGCTCAGGTTTGAAACTGGGCGACCCTGGGCAAACCTTATTCCCCTCCGTGGTCGACGAGACCGTTGCGGGTCATAAGCTGCCTGAAGCACAGTCCTCGCGCCCACCTTCTCTTTGCTCTCTGAAGGCCTCACATGAGAAGTCTGAGTTTACTCGTGACGGAAGCAGTCTGAGTGTACTCGTGTGAGGCCTGCTGCTCTCAGTTCCCGGCTGGGAGCTTCAGCAGGAGCACTCTAGAGCTCGCCGACAAAAGAAATGTGAGTCCCCCCCGGGTCTCAAGTAAAAGTCCAGATTTCCCCCGTTAGGAACACCTCGGAGTGCCATAGTAGCGAAGAAGCATGCGTTAAGGGAATGCTTCAACAGGGTAAGGGATTTATTTCACGAGACACAGTGCACTCACTCACGTTGGTTGCAACAATTGTCAAAGGGCACTGTACGCCTTCCAACTCCTCTGTTGTGTTTGAGCCACAGGAAGTAAAGGCATTCGTTTGGTTAAGCTCCATGCACGTGCAACGATAATGGTGAAGCGCTGCCCTGTTCGCTTGAAAGCTCTCGTTTGTAACGGCCTTTCAACGGCCTCAACGTACGCAGTTCTAAACCGCCTTACATTCCGTGCTGGTGTGCCCCCAAGGAGGAATTTGGGCTCTTTTGTGAAACACCAATGTGCGTCACAAATGAAGCCAGGGGGCTCCCCCAGGACGGCTGCGTACGGCAGTCGGTTCCCAGATGTTTACTTCCAGCCGGAGAAAGAAAATAAGGACAGTTTTCCGAGGGACAATTCTGGATCTTCGGGACCATCCAGAATCACCAAAGCGTAAACTTTGAACGGCCTGGGGAACGCTCTTTCGCATGTCCAGGGACCCCCACGTCAAAATCTTTCTCAGCAGAGGCAGGCACTATGTCACTTGCACTAGATAGCTCGGCAGAACCTTCCGAGAAACATGCTGCGTCATTCAGCTTGAGAGTGGGACGCGGATGGGAGAGTACGCTTTCTCCCCGTTTGGAGGTGCCTTGCGCTTGGCTTCGAAGCTGCCTGAACAGCACTAGCGGCCCGACGTCTCTTCACGGCAGGAATGTCGTTGTGGGCCAAGGCTGCGTGTTCTCCAAAGCGAAAACTCTGCTGGCAATACCTTTCTAGGAACTCCTCCCACGGTTCAGCTCTGGCCAAACGAAAGGGGACCTCAGGCCTCAAGGTAAGTTCCAGTGTTTCACGTCGGAGGAGTTGGGCGTGCAGTGGTTTGCATGAGGCCATACTGCACCACGGAGTGCCTTAACTCTTCGAGGCTCCTGGGGGCACACAGGATAGGAGCTCGTTCAACAATTTCGCATGATGACTTCTCTCCGTGCCGGAACGGCGGATCCTGGCTCCTGAGGAAACGTAACCTAAACAGGCCCCTGGAGAAAGCTCTTCACAGTCATAGCCAGGGCAACGTACTGCTCTCTGGGTTGACTAGGTTGAGTGCCCCAGTCGTCCAAGAGCCTCACGAAAGAAGCGCTGGGCAGACTCTTTTTGACTGTCGAACGGACTCCTTGACTGAAAGAGAACTGCAGTGTCAATAGGCACCGTGCTGAAGACTGGCTCCAGGAGGAGATTCCGGACAGCACTCCCACAGAAGCGAAAGGTAGGCTGTGGGCCCAGCCTGAGGAACAGTACGTTTTGCAAACTTAAGACAGCTAAGCATGAGCCAGAGAGCCTTGGTCACTGAGGCCTACCTAATGCACTGGCATACTTATCCTGTAGATCGACTGCAGAGGTCCCTGTGCCCAAAAGTGCCTCCGTGGAAGGGCCCTGTTCCTCCCGTGTGTTTCCTTGAGGCAATCAGGAACCACTGAGGATAACTACGTGAGCTCAGGTTTGAAACTGGGCGACCCTGGGCAAACCTTATTCCCCTCCGTGGTCGACGAGACCGTTGCGGGTCATAAGCTGCCTGAAGCACAGTCCTCGCGCCCACCTTCTCTTTGCTGTCTGAAGGCCTCACATGAGAAGTCTGAGTTTACTCGTGACGGAAGCAGTCTGAGTGTACTCGTGTGAGGCCTGCTGCTCTCAGTTCCCGGCTGGGAGCTTCAGCAGGAGCACTCTGGAGCTCGCCGACAAAAGAATTGTGAGCCCCCCACCCCCCCCGGCCTCAATTATAAGTCCAGATTTCCCCCGTTAGGAACACCTCGGAGTGCCATAGGAGCGAAGAAACATGCGTTAACGGAATGCTTCAGCAGTGTAAGGGATTCATTTCACGCGACACCGTGCACTCACGTTCGTTGTAACAACGGTCAAAGGGCACTGTATGCCTTCCAACTCCTCTGTTGTGTTTGAGCCACAGGAAGTAAATGCATTCGTTAGAATAAGCTCCATGCACGTGCCACGATGATGGCGAAGCGCTTCCCTGTTGAGAGCTTGAGAGCTCTCGTCTGTACGGCTCTCCAACGGCCTCAAGGTCCGCAGTTCTAAACAGCCTTACATTCCATGCTGCTGTGTCCGCAAGGAGGAATTTGGGCTCCTCTGTGAAACACCAATGTGCGTCACAAATGTAACCAGGGAGCTCCCCCAGGACGTCTGCGTACGCAGTCGGTTCCCAGATGTTTACATCCAGCGGGAGAAAGAGAAAAAGGACAGCTTTCCCAGGGACAATTCTGGACCTTTGGGACCATCCAGAATCACCATAGCCTAAACTTTGCACGGCCTGGGGAACACTCTTTCGCATGTCAGGCGATCCCCACTTCGAACCCTTTCTCAGCAGAGGCAGGCACTCTCTCAGTTGTACTAGATACCTCCGCAGAAGCTTCAGAGAAACGTGCTGCGTCATTCAGCTTGAAAGTGGGACGCGGATGGGAGAGTACACTTTCTCCCCGTTTGGAGGTGCCTTGCGCTTGGCTTCTAAGCTACCTGAAGAGCAATAGCGGCCCGACGTCTCTTCACGGCAGGATTGTCGTTGTGGGCCAAGGCTGCGTGTTCTCTAAAGCGAAAATTGTGCTGGCAATACTTTTCTAGAAACTTTTCTCACTGCACCACATGTTCAGCACTGGCCAAACGAAAGGGGACCTCAGGCCTGAAGGTAAGTTCCACTACTTCACATCGGGGGAGTGGGGTGTACAGTGGTTTCCATGAGGCCATACTGCACCTCAGAGGGCCTTAATTCTTCGATGCTCCTGGGGGCACACAGGATAGGAGATCGTTCACCTCTTTCGCATGATGACTTCTCTCCGTGCCGGAACGGCGGATCCTGGCTTCTGAGGAAACGTAGCCTTAAACGGGCCCCTGGAGAAAGCTCTTCACATTCATAGCCAGGGCAACGTACTGCTCTCTGGGTTGCCTACGTTGAGTGCTCCAGTCGTCAAAGAGCCTCGCAAAAGCAGCGCCGGGCAGACCCTCCCTGCCAGTCGAACGGCCCCCTTGAGTGAAAGAGAACTGCGGTGCCAATAGACACCGTGCTGACGACTGGCTCCAGGAGGAGATTCGGGACAGCACTCTCACAGAAGCGAAAGATAGGCTGTGGGCCCAGCTTGAGGAACAGTACGTTTTGCACACTTAACCCAGCTAGGCGTGAGCCAGAGAACCTTGGTCACTGAGGCCTACTTAAGGTACTGGCATACTTAACCCAGTAGATCCCATGCAGAGGTCCCCGTGCCCGAAAGTGCCTCCACGGAAAAGCCCTGTTCCTCCCGTGTGTTTCCTTGAGGCAATCAGGAACCACTGAGGATAACTACGTGAGCTCAGGTTTGAAACTGGGCGACCCTGGGCAAACCTTATTCCCCTCCGTGGTCGACGAGACCGTTGCGGGTCATAAGCTGCCTGAAGCACAGTCCTCGCGCCCACCTTCTCTTTGCTCTCTGAAGGCCTCACATGAGAAGTCTGAGTTTACTCGTGACGGAAGCAGTCTGAGTGTACTCGTGTGAGGCCTGCTGCTCTCAGTTCCCGGCTGGGAGCTTCAGCAGGAGCACTCTAGAGCTCGCCGACAAAAGAAATGTGAGTCCCCCCCGGGTCTCAAGTAAAAGTCCAGATTTCCCCCGTTAGGAACACCTCGGAGTGCCATAGGAGCGAAGAAGCATGCGTTAAGGGAATGCTTCAACAGGGTAAGGGATTTATTTCACGAGACACAGTGCACTCACTCACGTTGGTTGCAACAATTGTCAAAGGGCACTGTACGCCTTCCAAGTCCTCTGTTGTGTTTGAGCCACAGGAAGTAAAGGCATTCGTTTGGTTAAGCTCCATGCACGTGCAACGATAATGGTGAAGCGCTGCCCTGTTCGCTTGAAAGCTCTCGTTTGTAACGGCCTTGCAACGGCCTCAACGTACGCAGTTCTAAACCGCCTTACATTCCGTGCTGGTGTGCCCCCAAGGAGGAATTTGGGCTCTTTTGTGAAACACCAATGTGCGTCACAAATGAAGCCAGGGGCCTCCCCCAGGACGGCTGCGTACGGCAGTCGGTTCCCAGATGTTTACTTCCAGCCGGAGAAAGAAAAAAAGGACAGTTTTCCGAGGGACAATTCTGGATCTTCGGGACCATCCAGAATCACCAAAGCGTAAACTTTGAACGGCCTGGGGAACGCTCTTTCGCATGTCCAGGGACCCCCACGTCAAAATCTTTCTCAGCAGAGGCAGGCACTATGTCACTTGCACTAGATAGCTCGGCAGAACCTTCCGAGAAACATGCTGCGTCATTCAGCTTGAGAGTGGGACGCGGATGGGAGAGTACGCTTTCTCCCCGTTTGGAGGTGCCTTGCGCTTGGCTTCGAAGCTGCCTGAACAGCACTAGCGGCCCGACGTCTCTTCACGGCAGGAATGTCGTTGTGGGCCAAGGCTGCGTGTTCTCCAAAGCGAAAACTCTGCTGGCAATACCTTTCTAGGAACTCCTCCCACGGTTCAGCTCTGGCCAAACGAAAGGGGACCTCAGGCCTCAAGGTAAGTTCCAGTGTTTCACGTCGGAGGAGTTGGGCGTGCAGTGGTTTGCATGAGGCCATACTGCACCACGGAGTGCCTTAACTCTTCGAGGCTCCTGGGGGCACACAGGATAGGAGCTCGTTCAACAATTTCGCATGATGACTTCTCTCCGTGCCGGAACGGCGGATCCTGGCTCCTGAGGAAACGTAACCTAAACAGGCCCCTGGAGAAAGCTCTTCACAGTCATAGCCAGGGCAACGTACTGCTCTCTGGGTTGACTAGGTTGAGTGCCCCAGTCGTCCAAGAGCCTCACGAAAGAAGCGCTGGGCAGACTCTTTTTGACTGTCGAACGGACTCCTTGACTGAAAGAGAACTGCAGTGTCAATAGGCACCGTGCTGAAGACTGGCTCCAGGAGGAGATTCCGGACAGCACTCCCACAGAAGCGAAAGGTAGGCTGTGGGCCCAGCCTGAGGAACAGTACGTTTTGCAAACTTAAGACAGCTAAGCATGAGCCAGAGAGCCTTGGTCACTGAGGCCTACCTAATGCACTGGCATACTTATCCTGTAGATCGACTGCAGAGGTCCCTGTGCCCAAAAGTGCCTCCGTGGAAGGGCCCTGTTCCTCCCGTGTGTTTCCTTGAGGCAATCAGGAACCACTGAGGATAACTACGTGAGCTCAGGTTTGAAACTGGGCGACCCTGGGCAAACCTTATTCCCCTCCGTGGTCGACGAGACCGTTGCGGGTCATAAGCTGCCTGAAGCACAGTCCTCGCGCCCACCTTCTCTTTGCTGTCTGAAGGCCTCACATGAGAAGTCTGAGTTTACTCGTGACGGAAGCAGTCTGAGTGTACTCGTGTGAGGCCTGCTGCTCTCAGTTCCCGGCTGGGAGCTTCAGCAGGAGCACTCTGGAGCTCGCCGACAAAAGAATTGTGAGCCCCCCACCCCCCCCGGCCTCAATTATAAGTCCAGATTTCCCCCGTTAGGAACACCTCGGAGTGCCATAGGAGCGAAGAAACATGCGTTAACGGAATGCTTCAGCAGTGTAAGGGATTCATTTCACGCGACACCGTGCACTCACGTTCGTTGTAACAACGGTCAAAGGGCACTGTATGCCTTCCAACTCCTCTGTTGTGTTTGAGCCACAGGAAGTAAATGCATTCGTTAGAATAAGCTCCATGCACGTGCCACGATGATGGCGAAGCGCTTCCCTGTTGAGAGCTTGAGAGCTCTCGTCTGTACGGCTCTCCAACGGCCTCAAGGTCCGCAGTTCTAAACAGCCTTACATTCCATGCTGCTGTGTCCGCAAGGAGGAATTTGGGCTCCTCTGTGAAACACCAATGTGCGTCACAAATGTAACCAGGGAGCTCCCCCAGGACGTCTGCGTACGCAGTCGGTTCCCAGATGTTTACATCCAGCGGGAGAAAGAGAAAAAGGACAGCTTTCCCAGGGACAATTCTGGACCTTTGGGACCATCCAGAATCACCATAGCCTAAACTTTGCACGGCCTGGGGAACACTCTTTCGCATGTCAGGCGATCCCCACTTCGAACCCTTTCTCAGCAGAGGCAGGCACTCTCTCAGTTGTACTAGATACCTCCGCAGAAGCTTCAGAGAAACGTGCTGCGTCATTCAGCTTGAAAGTGGGACGCGGATGGGAGAGTACACTTTCTCCCCGTTTGGAGGTGCCTTGCGCTTGGCTTCTAAGCTACCTGAAGAGCAATAGCGGCCCGACGTCTCTTCACGGCAGGATTGTCGTTGTGGGCCAAGGCTGCGTGTTCTCTAAAGCGAAAATTGTGCTGGCAATACTTTTCTAGAAACTTTTCTCACTGCACCACATGTTCAGCACTGGCCAAACGAAAGGGGACCTCAGGCCTGAAGGTAAGTTCCACTACTTCACATCGGGGGAGTGGGGTGTACAGTGGTTTCCATGAGGCCATACTGCACCTCAGAGGGCCTTAATTCTTCGATGCTCCTGGGGGCACACAGGATAGGAGATCGTTCACCTCTTTCGCATGATGACTTCTCTCCGTGCCGGAACGGCGGATCCTGGCTTCTGAGGAAACGTAGCCTTAAACGGGCCCCTGGAGAAAGCTCTTCACATTCATAGCCAGGGCAACGTACTGCTCTCTGGGTTGCCTACGTTGAGTGCTCCAGTCGTCAAAGAGCCTCGCAAAAGCAGCGCCGGGCAGACCCTCCCTGCCAGTCGAACGGCCCCCTTGAGTGAAAGAGAACTGCGGTGCCAATAGACACCGTGCTGACGACTGGCTCCAGGAGGAGATTCGGGACAGCACTCTCACAGAAGCGAAAGATAGGCTGTGGGCCCAGCTTGAGGAACAGTACGTTTTGCACACTTAACCCAGCTAGGCGTGAGCCAGAGAACCTTGGTCACTGAGGCCTACTTAAGGTACTGGCATACTTAACCCAGTAGATCCCATGCAGAGGTCCCCGTGCCCGAAAGTGCCTCCACGGAAAAGCCCTGTTCCTCCCGTGTGTTTCCTTGAGGCAATCAGGAACCACTGAGGATAACTACGTGAGCTCAGGTTTGAAACTGGGCGACCCTGGGCAAACCTTATTCCCCTCCGTGGTCGACGAGACCGTTGCGGGTCATAAGCTGCCTGAAGCACAGTCCTCGCGCCCACCTTCTCTTTGCTCTCTGAAGGCCTCACATGAGAAGTCTGAGTTTACTCGTGACGGAAGCAGTCTGAGTGTACTCGTGTGAGGCCTGCTGCTCTCAGTTCCCGGCTGGGAGCTTCAGCAGGAGCACTCTGGAGCTCGCCGACAAAAGAAATGTGAGTCCCCCCCGGGCCTCAAGTAAAAGTCCAGATTTCCCCCGTTAGGAACACCTCGGAGTGCCATAGGAGCGAAGAAGCATGCGTTAAGGGAATGCTTCAACAGGGTAAGGGATTTATTTCACGAGACACAGTGCACTCACTCACGTTGGTTGCAACAATTGTCAAAGGGCACTGTACGCCTTCCAACTCCTCTGTTGTGTTTGAGCCACAGGAAGTAAAGGCATTCGTTTGGTTAAGCTCCATGCACGTGCAACGATAATGGTGAAGCGCTGCGCGGTTCGCTTGAAAGCTCTCGTTTGTAACGGCCTTCCAACGGCCTCAACGTACGCAGTTCTAAACCGCCTTACATTCCGTGCTGGTGTGCCCCCAAGGAGGAATTTGGGCTCTTTTGTGAAACACCAATGTGCGTCACAAATGTAACCAGGGAGCTCCCCCAGGACGTCTGCGTACGCAGTCGGTTCCCAGATGTTTACATCCAGCGGGAGAAAGAGAAAAAGGACAGCTTTCCCAGGGACAATTCTGGACCTTTGGGACCATCCAGAATCACCATAGCCTAAACTTTGCACGGCCTGGGGAACACTCTTTCGCATGTCCAGCGATCCCCACTTCGAACCCTTTCTCAGCAGAGGCAGGCACTCTCTCAGTTGTACTAGATACCTCCGCAGAAGCTTCAGAGAAACGTGCTGCGTCATTCAGCTTGAAAGTGGGACGCGGATGGGAGAGTACACTTTCTCCCCGTTTGGAGGTGCCTTGCGCTTGGCTTCTAAGCTACCTGAAGAGCAATAGCGGCCCGACGTCTCTTCACGGCAGGATTGTCGTTGTGGGCCAAGGCTGCGTGTTCTCTAAAGCGAAAATTGTGCTGGCAATACTTTTCTAGAAACTTTTCTCACTGCACCACATGTTCAGCACTGGCCAAACGAAAGGGGACCTCAGGCCTGAAGGTAAGTTCCACTACTTCACATCGGGGGAGTGGGGTGTACAGTGGTTTCCATGAGGCCATACTGCACCTCAGAGGGCCTTAATTCTTCGATGCTCCTGGGGGCACACAGGATAGGAGATCGTTCACCTCTTTCGCATGATGACTTCTCTCCGTGCCGGAACGGCGGATCCTGGCTTCTGAGGAAACGTAGCCTTAAACGGGCCCCTGGAGAAAGCTCTTCACATTCATAGCCAGGGCAACATACTGCTCTCTGGGTTGCCTACGTTGAGTGCTCCAGTCGTCAAAGAGCCTCGCAAAAGCAGCGCCGGGCAGACCCTCCCTGCCAGTCGAACGGCCCCCTTGAGTGAAAGAGAACTGCGGTGCCAATAGACACCGTGCTGACGACTGGCTCCAGGAGGAGATTCGGGACAGCACTCTCACAGAAGCGAAAGATAGGCTGTGGGCCCAGCTTGAGGAACAGTACGTTTTGCACACTTAACCCAGCTAGGCGTGAGCCAGAGAACCTTGGTCACTGAGGCCTACTTAAGGTACTGGCATACTTAACCCAGTAGATCCCATGCAGAGGTCCCCGTGCCCGAAAGTGCCTCCACGGAAAAGCCCTGTTCCTCCCGTGTGTTTCCTTGAGGCAATCAGGAACCACTGAGGATAACTACGTGAGCTCAGGTTTGAAACTGGGCGACCCTGGGCAAACCTTATTCCCCTCCGTGGTCGACGAGACCGTTGCGGGTCATAAGCTGCCTGAAGCACAGTCCTCGCGCCCACCTTCTCTTTGCTCTCTGAAGGCCTCACATGAGAAGTCTGAGTTTACTCGTGACGGAAGCAGTCTGAGTGTACTCGTGTGAGGCCTGCTGCTCTCAGTTCCCGGCTGGGAGCTTCAGCAGGAGCACTCTAGAGCTCGCCGACAAAAGAAATGTGAGTCCCCCCCGGGTCTCAAGTAAAAGTCCAGATTTCCCCCGTTAGGAACACCTCGGAGTGCCATAGGAGCGAAGAAGCATGCGTTAAGGGAATGCTTCAACAGGGTAAGGGATTTATTTCACGAGACACAGTGCACTCACTCACGTTGGTTGCAACAATTGTCAAAGGGCACTGTACGCCTTCCAACTCCTCTGTTGTGTTTGAGCCACAGGAAGTAAAGGCATTCGTTTGGTTAAGCTCCATGCACGTGCAACGATAATGGTGAAGCGCTGCCCTGTTCGCTTGAAAGCTCTCGTTTGTAACGGCCTTTCAACGGCCTCAACGTACGCAGTTCTAAACCGCCTTACATTCCGTGCTGGTGTGCCCCCAAGGAGGAATTTGGGCTCTTTTGTGAAACACCAATGTGCGTCACAAATGAAGCCAGGGGCCTCCCCCAGGACGGCTGCGTACGGCAGTCGGTTCCCAGATGTTTACTTCCAGCCGGAGAAAGAAAAAAAGGACAGTTTTCCGAGGGACAATTCTGGATCTTCGGGACCATCCAGAATCACCAAAGCGTAAACTTTGAACGGCCTGGGGAACGCTCTTTCGCATGTCCAGGGACCCCCACGTCAAAATCTTTCTCAGCAGAGGCAGGCACTATGTCACTTGCACTAGATAGCTCGGCAGAACCTTCCGAGAAACATGCTGCGTCATTCAGCTTGAGAGTGGGACGCGGATGGGAGAGTACGCTTTCTCCCCGTTTGGAGGTGCCTTGCGCTTGGCTTCGAAGCTGCCTGAACAGCACTAGCGGCCCGACGTCTCTTCACGGCAGGAATGTCGTTGTGGGCCAAGGCTGCGTGTTCTCCAAAGCGAAAACTCTGCTGGCAATACCTTTCTAGGAACTCCTCCCACGGTTCAGCTCTGGCCAAACGAAAGGGGACCTCAGGCCTCAAGGTAAGTTCCAGTGTTTCACGTCGGAGGAGTTGGGCGTGCAGTGGTTTGCATGAGGCCATACTGCACCACGGAGTGCCTTAACTCTTCGAGGCTCCTGGGGGCACACAGGATAGGAGCTCGTTCAACAATTTCGCATGATGACTTCTCTCCGTGCCGGAACGGCGGATCCTGGCTCCTGAGGAAACGTAACCTAAACAGGCCCCTGGAGAAAGCTCTTCACAGTCATAGCCAGGGCAACGTACTGCTCTCTGGGTTGACTAGGTTGAGTGCCCCAGTCGTCCAAGAGCCTCACGAAAGAAGCGCTGGGCAGACTCTTTTTGACTGTCGAACGGACTCCTTGACTGAAAGAGAACTGCAGTGTCAATAGGCACCGTGCTGAAGACTGGCTCCAGGAGGAGATTCCGGACAGCACTCCCACAGAAGCGAAAGGTAGGCTGTGGGCCCAGCCTGAGGAACAGTACGTTTTGCAAACTTAAGACAGCTAAGCATGAGCCAGAGAGCCTTGGTCACTGAGGCCTACCTAATGCACTGGCATACTTATCCTGTAGATCGACTGCAGAGGTCCCTGTGCCCAAAAGTGCCTCCGTGGAAGGGCCCTGTTCCTCCCGTGTGTTTCCTTGAGGCAATCAGGAACCACTGAGGATAACTACGTGAGCTCAGGTTTGAAACTGGGCGACCCTGGGCAAACCTTATTCCCCTCCGTGGTCGACGAGACCGTTGCGGGTCATAAGCTGCCTGAAGCACAGTCCTCGCGCCCACCTTCTCTTTGCTGTCTGAAGGCCTCACATGAGAAGTCTGAGTTTACTCGTGACGGAAGCAGTCTGAGTGTACTCGTGTGAGGCCTGCTGCTCTCAGTTCCCGGCTGGGAGCTTCAGCAGGAGCACTCTGGAGCTCGCCGACAAAAGAATTGTGAGCCCCCCACCCCCCCCGGCCTCAATTATAAGTCCAGATTTCCCCCGTTAGGAACACCTCGGAGTGCCATAGGAGCGAAGAAACATGCGTTAACGGAATGCTTCAGCAGTGTAAGGGATTCATTTCACGCGACACCGTGCACTCACGTTCGTTGTAACAACGGTCAAAGGGCACTGTATGCCTTCCAACTCCTCTGTTGTGTTTGAGCCACAGGAAGTAAATGCATTCGTTAGAATAAGCTCCATGCACGTGCCACGATGATGGCGAAGCGCTTCCCTGTTGAGAGCTTGAGAGCTCTCGTCTGTACGGCTCTCCAACGGCCTCAAGGTCCGCAGTTCTAAACAGCCTTACATTCCATGCTGCTGTGTCCGCAAGGAGGAATTTGGGCTCCTCTGTGAAACACCAATGTGCGTCACAAATGTAACCAGGGAGCTCCCCCAGGACGTCTGCGTACGCAGTCGGTTCCCAGATGTTTACATCCAGCGGGAGAAAGAGAAAAAGGACAGCTTTCCCAGGGACAATTCTGGACCTTTGGGACCATCCAGAATCACCATAGCCTAAACTTTGCACGGCCTGGGGAACACTCTTTCGCATGTCAGGCGATCCCCACTTCGAACCCTTTCTCAGCAGAGGCAGGCACTCTCTCAGTTGTACTAGATACCTCCGCAGAAGCTTCAGAGAAACGTGCTGCGTCATTCAGCTTGAAAGTGGGACGCGGATGGGAGAGTACACTTTCTCCCCGTTTGGAGGTGCCTTGCGCTTGGCTTCTAAGCTACCTGAAGAGCAATAGCGGCCCGACGTCTCTTCACGGCAGGATTGTCGTTGTGGGCCAAGGCTGCGTGTTCTCTAAAGCGAAAATTGTGCTGGCAATACTTTTCTAGAAACTTTTCTCACTGCACCACATGTTCAGCACTGGCCAAACGAAAGGGGACCTCAGGCCTGAAGGTAAGTTCCACTACTTCACATCGGGGGAGTGGGGTGTACAGTGGTTTCCATGAGGCCATACTGCACCTCAGAGGGCCTTAATTCTTCGATGCTCCTGGGGGCACACAGGATAGGAGATCGTTCACCTCTTTCGCATGATGACTTCTCTCCGTGCCGGAACGGCGGATCCTGGCTTCTGAGGAAACGTAGCCTTAAACGGGCCCCTGGAGAAAGCTCTTCACATTCATAGCCAGGGCAACGTACTGCTCTCTGGGTTGCCTACGTTGAGTGCTCCAGTCGTCAAAGAGCCTCGCAAAAGCAGCGCCGGGCAGACCCTCCCTGCCAGTCGAACGGCCCCCTTGAGTGAAAGAGAACTGCGGTGCCAATAGACACCGTGCTGACGACTGGCTCCAGGAGGAGATTCGGGACAGCACTCTCACAGAAGCGAAAGATAGGCTGTGGGCCCAGCTTGAGGAACAGTACGTTTTGCACACTTAACCCAGCTAGGCGTGAGCCAGAGAACCTTGGTCACTGAGGCCTACTTAAGGTACTGGCATACTTAACCCAGTAGATCCCATGCAGAGGTCCCCGTGCCCGAAAGTGCCTCCACGGAAAAGCCCTGTTCCTCCCGTGTGTTTCCTTGAGGCAATCAGGAACCACTGAGGATAACTACGTGAGCTCAGGTTTGAAACTGGGCGACCCTGGGCAAACCTTATTCCCCTCCGTGGTCGACGAGACCGTTGCGGGTCATAAGCTGCCTGAAGCACAGTCCTCGCGCCCACCTTCTCTTTGCTCTCTGAAGGCCTCACATGAGAAGTCTGAGTTTACTCGTGACGGAAGCAGTCTGAGTGTACTCGTGTGAGGCCTGCTGCTCTCAGTTCCCGGCTGGGAGCTTCAGCAGGAGCACTCTGGAGCTCGCCGACAAAAGAAATGTGAGTCCCCCCCGGGCCTCAAGTAAAAGTCCAGATTTCCCCCGTTAGGAACACCTCGGAGTGCCATAGGAGCGAAGAAGCATGCGTTAAGGGAATGCTTCAACAGGGTAAGGGATTTATTTCACGAGACACAGTGCACTCACTCACGTTGGTTGCAACAATTGTCAAAGGGCACTGTACGCCTTCCAACTCCTCTGTTGTGTTTGAGCCACAGGAAGTAAAGGCATTCGTTTGGTTAAGCTCCATGCACGTGCAACGATAATGGTGAAGCGCTGCGCGGTTCGCTTGAAAGCTCTCGTTTGTAACGGCCTTCCAACGGCCTCAACGTACGCAGTTCTAAACCGCCTTACATTCCGTGCTGGTGTGCCCCCAAGGAGGAATTTGGGCTCTTTTGTGAAACACCAATGTGCGTCACAAATGTAACCAGGGAGCTCCCCCAGGACGTCTGCGTACGCAGTCGGTTCCCAGATGTTTACATCCAGCGGGAGAAAGAGAAAAAGGACAGCTTTCCCAGGGACAATTCTGGACCTTTGGGACCATCCAGAATCACCATAGCCTAAACTTTGCACGGCCTGGGGAACACTCTTTCGCATGTCCAGCGATCCCCACTTCGAACCCTTTCTCAGCAGAGGCAGGCACTCTCTCAGTTGTACTAGATACCTCCGCAGAAGCTTCAGAGAAACGTGCTGCGTCATTCAGCTTGAAAGTGGGACGCGGATGGGAGAGTACACTTTCTCCCCGTTTGGAGGTGCCTTGCGCTTGGCTTCTAAGCTACCTGAAGAGCAATAGCGGCCCGACGTCTCTTCACGGCAGGATTGTCGTTGTGGGCCAAGGCTGCGTGTTCTCTAAAGCGAAAATTGTGCTGGCAATACTTTTCTAGAAACTTTTCTCACTGCACCACATGTTCAGCACTGGCCAAACGAAAGGGGACCTCAGGCCTGAAGGTAAGTTCCACTACTTCACATCGGGGGAGTGGGGTGTACAGTGGTTTCCATGAGGCCATACTGCACCTCAGAGGGCCTTAATTCTTCGATGCTCCTGGGGGCACACAGGATAGGAGATCGTTCACCTCTTTCGCATGATGACTTCTCTCCGTGCCGGAACGGCGGATCCTGGCTTCTGAGGAAACGTAGCCTTAAACGGGCCCCTGGAGAAAGCTCTTCACATTCATAGCCAGGGCAACGTACTGCTCTCTGGGTTGCCTACGTTGAGTGCTCCAGTCGTCAAAGAGCCTCGCAAAAGCAGCGCCGGGCAGACCCTCCCTGCCAGTCGAACGGCCCCCTTGAGTGAAAGAGAACTGCGGTGCCAATAGACACCGTGCTGACGACTGGCTCCAGGAGGAGATTCGGGACAGCACTCTCACAGAAGCGAAAGATAGGCTGTGGGCCCAGCTTGAGGAACAGTACGTTTTGCACACTTAACCCAGCTAGGCGTGAGCCAGAGAACCTTGGTCACTGAGGCCTACTTAAGGTACTGGCATACTTAACCCAGTAGATCCCATGCAGAGGTCCCCGTGCCCGAAAGTGCCTCCACGGAAAAGCCCTGTTCCTCCCGTGTGTTTCCTTGAGGCAATCAGGAACCACTGAGGATAACTACGTGAGCTCAGGTTTGAAACTGGGCGACCCTGGGCAAACCTTATTCCCCTCCGTGGTCGACGAGACCGTTGCGGGTCATAAGCTGCCTGAAGCACAGTCCTCGCGCCCACCTTCTCTTTGCTCTCTGAAGGCCTCACATGAGAAGTCTGAGTTTACTCGTGACGGAAGCAGTCTGAGTGTACTCGTGTGAGGCCTGCTGCTCTCAGTTCCCGGCTGGGAGCTTCAGCAGGAGCACTCTAGAGCTCGCCGACAAAAGAAATGTGAGTCCCCCCCGGGTCTCAAGTAAAAGTCCAGATTTCCCCCGTTAGGAACACCTCGGAGTGCCATAGGAGCGAAGAAGCATGCGTTAAGGGAATGCTTCAACAGGGTAAGGGATTTATTTCACGAGACACAGTGCACTCACTCACGTTGGTTGCAACAATTGTCAAAGGGCACTGTACGCCTTCCAACTCCTCTGTTGTGTTTGAGCCACAGGAAGTAAAGGCATTCGTTTGGTTAAGCTCCATGCACGTGCAACGATAATGGTGAAGCGCTGCCCTGTTCGCTTGAAAGCTCTCGTTTGTAACGGCCTTTCAACGGCCTCAACGTACGCAGTTCTAAACCGCCTTACATTCCGTGCTGGTGTGCCCCCAAGGAGGAATTTGGGCTCTTTTGTGAAACACCAATGTGCGTCACAAATGAAGCCAGGGGCCTCCCCCAGGACGGCTGCGTACGGCAGTCGGTTCCCAGATGTTTACTTCCAGCCGGAGAAAGAAAAAAAGGACAGTTTTCCGAGGGACAATTCTGGATCTTCGGGACCATCCAGAATCACCAAAGCGTAAACTTTGAACGGCCTGGGGAACGCTCTTTCGCATGTCCAGGGACCCCCACGTCAAAATCTTTCTCAGCAGAGGCAGGCACTATGTCACTTGCACTAGATAGCTCGGCAGAACCTTCCGAGAAACATGCTGCGTCATTCAGCTTGAGAGTGGGACGCGGATGGGAGAGTACGCTTTCTCCCCGTTTGGAGGTGCCTTGCGCTTGGCTTCGAAGCTGCCTGAACAGCACTAGCGGCCCGACGTCTCTTCACGGCAGGAATGTCGTTGTGGGCCAAGGCTGCGTGTTCTCCAAAGCGAAAACTCTGCTGGCAATACCTTTCTAGGAACTCCTCCCACGGTTCAGCTCTGGCCAAACGAAAGGGGACCTCAGGCCTCAAGGTAAGTTCCAGTGTTTCACGTCGGAGGAGTTGGGCGTGCAGTGGTTTGCATGAGGCCATACTGCACCACGGAGTGCCTTAACTCTTCGAGGCTCCTGGGGGCACACAGGATAGGAGCTCGTTCAACAATTTCGCATGATGACTTCTCTCCGTGCCGGAACGGCGGATCCTGGCTCCTGAGGAAACGTAACCTAAACAGGCCCCTGGAGAAAGCTCTTCACAGTCATAGCCAGGGCAACGTACTGCTCTCTGGGTTGACTAGGTTGAGTGCCCCAGTCGTCCAAGAGCCTCACGAAAGAAGCGCTGGGCAGACTCTTTTTGACTGTCGAACGGACTCCTTGACTGAAAGAGAACTGCAGTGTCAATAGGCACCGTGCTGAAGACTGGCTCCAGGAGGAGATTCCGGACAGCACTCCCACAGAAGCGAAAGGTAGGCTGTGGGCCCAGCCTGAGGAACAGTACGTTTTGCAAACTTAAGACAGCTAAGCATGAGCCAGAGAGCCTTGGTCACTGAGGCCTACCTAATGCACTGGCATACTTATCCTGTAGATCGACTGCAGAGGTCCCTGTGCCCAAAAGTGCCTCCGTGGAAGGGCCCTGTTCCTCCCGTGTGTTTCCTTGAGGCAATCAGGAACCACTGAGGATAACTACGTGAGCTCAGGTTTGAAACTGGGCGACCCTGGGCAAACCTTATTCCCCTCCGTGGTCGACGAGACCGTTGCGGGTCATAAGCTGCCTGAAGCACAGTCCTCGCGCCCACCTTCTCTTTGCTGTCTGAAGGCCTCACATAAGAAGTCTGAGTTTACTCGTGACGGAAGCAGTCTGAGTGTACTCGTGTGAGGCCTGCTGCTCTCAGTTCCCGGCTGGGAGCTTCAGCAGGAGCACTCTGGAGCTCGCCGACAAAAGAATTGTGAGCCCCCCACCCCCCCCGGCCTCAATTATAAGTCCAGATTTCCCCCGTTAGGAACACCTCGGAGTGCCATAGGAGCGAAGAAACATGCGTTAACGGAATGCTTCAGCAGTGTAAGGGATTCATTTCACGCGACACCGTGCACTCACGTTCGTTGTAACAACGGTCAAAGGGCACTGTATGCCTTCCAACTCCTCTGTTGTGTTTGAGCCACAGGAAGTAAATGCATTCGTTAGAATAAGCTCCATGCACGTGCCACGATGATGGCGAAGCGCTTCCCTGTTGAGAGCTTGAGAGCTCTCGTCTGTACGGCTCTCCAACGGCCTCAAGGTCCGCAGTTCTAAACAGCCTTACATTCCATGCTGCTGTGTCCGCAAGGAGGAATTTGGGCTCCTCTGTGAAACACCAATGTGCGTCACAAATGTAACCAGGGAGCTCCCCCAGGACGTCTGCGTACGCAGTCGGTTCCCAGATGTTTACATCCAGCGGGAGAAAGAGAAAAAGGACAGCTTTCCCAGGGACAATTCTGGACCTTTGGGACCATCCAGAATCACCATAGCCTAAACTTTGCACGGCCTGGGGAACACTCTTTCGCATGTCAGGCGATCCCCACTTCGAACCCTTTCTCAGCAGAGGCAGGCACTCTCTCAGTTGTACTAGATACCTCCGCAGAAGCTTCAGAGAAACGTGCTGCGTCATTCAGCTTGAAAGTGGGACGCGGATGGGAGAGTACACTTTCTCCCCGTTTGGAGGTGCCTTGCGCTTGGCTTCTAAGCTACCTGAAGAGCAATAGCGGCCCGACGTCTCTTCACGGCAGGATTGTCGTTGTGGGCCAAGGCTGCGTGTTCTCTAAAGCGAAAATTGTGCTGGCAATACTTTTCTAGAAACTTTTCTCACTGCACCACATGTTCAGCACTGGCCAAACGAAAGGGGACCTCAGGCCTGAAGGTAAGTTCCACTACTTCACATCGGGGGAGTGGGGTGTACAGTGGTTTCCATGAGGCCATACTGCACCTCAGAGGGCCTTAATTCTTCGATGCTCCTGGGGGCACACAGGATAGGAGATCGTTCACCTCTTTCGCATGATGACTTCTCTCCGTGCCGGAACGGCGGATCCTGGCTTCTGAGGAAACGTAGCCTTAAACGGGCCCCTGGAGAAAGCTCTTCACATTCATAGCCAGGGCAACGTACTGCTCTCTGGGTTGCCTACGTTGAGTGCTCCAGTCGTCAAAGAGCCTCGCAAAAGCAGCGCCGGGCAGACCCTCCCTGCCAGTCGAACGGCCCCCTTGAGTGAAAGAGAACTGCGGTGCCAATAGACACCGTGCTGACGACTGGCTCCAGGAGGAGATTCGGGACAGCACTCTCACAGAAGCGAAAGATAGGCTGTGGGCCCAGCTTGAGGAACAGTACGTTTTGCACACTTAACCCAGCTAGGCGTGAGCCAGAGAACCTTGGTCACTGAGGCCTACTTAAGGTACTGGCATACTTAACCCAGTAGATCCCATGCAGAGGTCCCCGTGCCCGAAAGTGCCTCCACGGAAAAGCCCTGTTCCTCCCGTGTGTTTCCTTGAGGCAATCAGGAACCACTGAGGATAACTACGTGAGCTCAGGTTTGAAACTGGGCGACCCTGGGCAAACCTTATTCCCCTCCGTGGTCGACGAGACCGTTGCGGGTCATAAGCTGCCTGAAGCACAGTCCTCGCGCCCACCTTCTCTTTGCTCTCTGAAGGCCTCACATGAGAAGTCTGAGTTTACTCGTGACGGAAGCAGTCTGAGTGTACTCGTGTGAGGCCTGCTGCTCTCAGTTCCCGGCTGGGAGCTTCAGCAGGAGCACTCTAGAGCTCGCCGACAAAAGAAATGTGAGTCCCCCCCGGGTCTCAAGTAAAAGTCCAGATTTCCCCCGTTAGGAACACCTCGGAGTGCCATAGGAGCGAAGAAGCATGCGTTAAGGGAATGCTTCAACAGGGTAAGGGATTTATTTCACGAGACACAGTGCACTCACTCACGTTGGTTGCAACAATTGTCAAAGGGCACTGTACGCCTTCCAACTCCTCTGTTGTGTTTGAGCCACAGGAAGTAAAGGCATTCGTTTGGTTAAGCTCCATGCACGTGCAACGATAATGGTGAAGCGCTGCCCTGTTCGCTTGAAAGCTCTCGTTTGTAACGGCCTTTCAACGGCCTCAACGTACGCAGTTCTAAACCGCCTTACATTCCGTGCTGGTGTGCCCCCAAGGAGGAATTTGGGCTCTTTTGTGAAACACCAATGTGCGTCACAAATGAAGCCAGGGGGCTCCCCCAGGACGGCTGCGTACGGCAGTCGGTTCCCAGATGTTTACTTCCAGCCGGAGAAAGAAAAAAAGGACAGTTTTCCGAGGGACAATTCTGGATCTTCGGGACCATCCAGAATCACCAAAGCGTAAACTTTGAACGGCCTGGGGAACGCTCTTTCGCATGTCCAGGGACCCCCACGTCAAAATCTTTCTCAGCAGAGGCAGGCACTATGTCACTTGCACTAGATAGCTCGGCAGAACCTTCCGAGAAACATGCTGCGTCATTCAGCTTGAGAGTGGGACGCGGATGGGAGAGTACGCTTTCTCCCCGTTTGGAGGTGCCTTGCGCTTGGCTTCGAAGCTGCCTGAACAGCACTAGCGGCCCGACGTCTCTTCACGGCAGGAATGTCGTTGTGGGCCAAGGCTGCGTGTTCTCCAAAGCGAAAACTCTGCTGGCAATACCTTTCTAGGAACTCCTCCCACGGTTCAGCTCTGGCCAAACGAAAGGGGACCTCAGGCCTCAAGGTAAGTTCCAGTGTTTCACGTCGGAGGAGTTGGGCGTGCAGTGGTTTGCATGAGGCCATACTGCACCACGGAGTGCCTTAACTCTTCGAGGCTCCTGGGGGCACACAGGATAGGAGCTCGTTCAACAATTTCGCATGATGACTTCTCTCCGTGCCGGAACGGCGGATCCTGGCTCCTGAGGAAACGTAACCTAAACAGGCCCCTGGAGAAAGCTCTTCACAGTCATAGCCAGGGCAACGTACTGCTCTCTGGGTTGACTAGGTTGAGTGCCCCAGTCGTCCAAGAGCCTCACGAAAGAAGCGCTGGGCAGACTCTTTTTGACTGTCGAACGGACTCCTTGACTGAAAGAGAACTGCAGTGTCAATAGGCACCGTGCTGAAGACTGGCTCCAGGAGGAGATTCCGGACAGCACTCCCACAGAAGCGAAAGGTAGGCTGTGGGCCCAGCCTGAGGAACAGTACGTTTTGCAAACTTAAGACAGCTAAGCATGAGCCAGAGAGCCTTGGTCACTGAGGCCTACCTAATGCACTGGCATACTTATCCTGTAGATCGACTGCAGAGGTCCCTGTGCCCAAAAGTGCCTCCGTGGAAGGGCCCTGTTCCTCCCGTGTGTTTCCTTGAGGCAATCAGGAACCACTGAGGATAACTACGTGAGCTCAGGTTTGAAACTGGGCGACCCTGGGCAAACCTTATTCCCCTCCGTGGTCGACGAGACCGTTGCGGGTCATAAGCTGCCTGAAGCACAGTCCTCGCGCCCACCTTCTCTTTGCTGTCTGAAGGCCTCACATAAGAAGTCTGAGTTTACTCGTGACGGAAGCAGTCTGAGTGTACTCGTGTGAGGCCTGCTGCTCTCAGTTCCCGGCTGGGAGCTTCAGCAGGAGCACTCTGGAGCTCGCCGACAAAAGAATTGTGAGCCCCCCACCCCCCCCGGCCTCAATTATAAGTCCAGATTTCCCCCGTTAGGAACACCTCGGAGTGCCATAGGAGCGAAGAAACATGCGTTAACGGAATGCTTCAGCAGTGTAAGGGATTCATTTCACGCGACACCGTGCACTCACGTTCGTTGTAACAACGGTCAAAGGGCACTGTATGCCTTCCAACTCCTCTGTTGTGTTTGAGCCACAGGAAGTAAATGCATTCGTTAGAATAAGCTCCATGCACGTGCCACGATGATGGCGAAGCGCTTCCCTGTTGAGAGCTTGAGAGCTCTCGTCTGTACGGCTCTCCAACGGCCTCAAGGTCCGCAGTTCTAAACAGCCTTACATTCCATGCTGCTGTGTCCGCAAGGAGGAATTTGGGCTCCTCTGTGAAACACCAATGTGCGTCACAAATGTAACCAGGGAGCTCCCCCAGGACGTCTGCGTACGCAGTCGGTTCCCAGATGTTTACATCCAGCGGGAGAAAGAGAAAAAGGACAGCTTTCCCAGGGACAATTCTGGACCTTTGGGACCATCCAGAATCACCATAGCCTAAACTTTGCACGGCCTGGGGAACACTCTTTCGCATGTCAGGCGATCCCCACTTCGAACCCTTTCTCAGCAGAGGCAGGCACTCTCTCAGTTGTACTAGATACCTCCGCAGAAGCTTCAGAGAAACGTGCTGCGTCATTCAGCTTGAAAGTGGGACGCGGATGGGAGAGTACACTTTCTCCCCGTTTGGAGGTGCCTTGCGCTTGGCTTCTAAGCTACCTGAAGAGCAATAGCGGCCCGACGTCTCTTCACGGCAGGATTGTCGTTGTGGGCCAAGGCTGCGTGTTCTCTAAAGCGAAAATTGTGCTGGCAATACTTTTCTAGAAACTTTTCTCACTGCACCACATGTTCAGCACTGGCCAAACGAAAGGGGACCTCAGGCCTGAAGGTAAGTTCCACTACTTCACATCGGGGGAGTGGGGTGTACAGTGGTTTCCATGAGGCCATACTGCACCTCAGAGGGCCTTAATTCTTCGATGCTCCTGGGGGCACACAGGATAGGAGATCGTTCACCTCTTTCGCATGATGACTTCTCTCCGTGCCGGAACGGCGGATCCTGGCTTCTGAGGAAACGTAGCCTTAAACGGGCCCCTGGAGAAAGCTCTTCACATTCATAGCCAGGGCAACGTACTGCTCTCTGGGTTGCCTACGTTGAGTGCTCCAGTCGTCAAAGAGCCTCGCAAAAGCAGCGCCGGGCAGACCCTCCCTGCCAGTCGAACGGCCCCCTTGAGTGAAAGAGAACTGCGGTGCCAATAGACACCGTGCTGACGACTGGCTCCAGGAGGAGATTCGGGACAGCACTCTCACAGAAGCGAAAGATAGGCTGTGGGCCCAGCTTGAGGAACAGTACGTTTTGCACACTTAACCCAGCTAGGCGTGAGCCAGAGAACCTTGGTCACTGAGGCCTACTTAAGGTACTGGCATACTTAACCCAGTAGATCCCATGCAGAGGTCCCCGTGCCCGAAAGTGCCTCCACGGAAAAGCCCTGTTCCTCCCGTGTGTTTCCTTGAGGCAATCAGGAACCACTGAGGATAACTACGTGAGCTCAGGTTTGAAACTGGGCGACCCTGGGCAAACCTTATTCCCCTCCGTGGTCGACGAGACCGTTGCGGGTCATAAGCTGCCTGAAGCACAGTCCTCGCGCCCACCTTCTCTTTGCTCTCTGAAGGCCTCACATGAGAAGTCTGAGTTTACTCGTGACGGAAGCAGTCTGAGTGTACTCGTGTGAGGCCTGCTGCTCTCAGTTCCCGGCTGGGAGCTTCAGCAGGAGCACTCTAGAGCTCGCCGACAAAAGAAATGTGAGTCCCCCCCGGGTCTCAAGTAAAAGTCCAGATTTCCCCCGTTAGGAACACCTCGGAGTGCCATAGGAGCGAAGAAGCATGCGTTAAGGGAATGCTTCAACAGGGTAAGGGATTTATTTCACGAGACACAGTGCACTCACTCACGTTGGTTGCAACAATTGTCAAAGGGCACTGTACGCCTTCCAACTCCTCTGTTGTGTTTGAGCCACAGGAAGTAAAGGCATTCGTTTGGTTAAGCTCCATGCACGTGCAACGATAATGGTGAAGCGCTGCCCTGTTCGCTTGAAAGCTCTCGTTTGTAACGGCCTTTCAACGGCCTCAACGTACGCAGTTCTAAACCGCCTTACATTCCGTGCTGGTGTGCCCCCAAGGAGGAATTTGGGCTCTTTTGTGAAACACCAATGTGCGTCACAAATGAAGCCAGGGGGCTCCCCCAGGACGGCTGCGTACGGCAGTCGGTTCCCAGATGTTTACTTCCAGCCGGAGAAAGAAAAAAAGGACAGTTTTCCGAGGGACAATTCTGGATCTTCGGGACCATCCAGAATCACCAAAGCGTAAACTTTGAACGGCCTGGGGAACGCTCTTTCGCATGTCCAGGGACCCCCACGTCAAAATCTTTCTCAGCAGAGGCAGGCACTATGTCACTTGCACTAGATAGCTCGGCAGAACCTTCCGAGAAACATGCTGCGTCATTCAGCTTGAGAGTGGGACGCGGATGGGAGAGTACGCTTTCTCCCCGTTTGGAGGTGCCTTGCGCTTGGCTTCGAAGCTGCCTGAACAGCACTAGCGGCCCGACGTCTCTTCACGGCAGGAATGTCGTTGTGGGCCAAGGCTGCGTGTTCTCCAAAGCGAAAACTCTGCTGGCAATACCTTTCTAGGAACTCCTCCCACGGTTCAGCTCTGGCCAAACGAAAGGGGACCTCAGGCCTCAAGGTAAGTTCCAGTGTTTCACGTCGGAGGAGTTGGGCGTGCAGTGGTTTGCATGAGGCCATACTGCACCACGGAGTGCCTTAACTCTTCGAGGCTCCTGGGGGCACACAGGATAGGAGCTCGTTCAACAATTTCGCATGATGACTTCTCTCCGTGCCGGAACGGCGGATCCTGGCTCCTGAGGAAACGTAACCTAAACAGGCCCCTGGAGAAAGCTCTTCACAGTCATAGCCAGGGCAACGTACTGCTCTCTGGGTTGACTAGGTTGAGTGCCCCAGTCGTCCAAGAGCCTCACGAAAGAAGCGCTGGGCAGACTCTTTTTGACTGTCGAACGGACTCCTTGACTGAAAGAGAACTGCAGTGTCAATAGGCACCGTGCTGAAGACTGGCTCCAGGAGGAGATTCCGGACAGCACTCCCACAGAAGCGAAAGGTAGGCTGTGGGCCCAGCCTGAGGAACAGTACGTTTTGCAAACTTAAGACAGCTAAGCATGAGCCAGAGAGCCTTGGTCACTGAGGCCTACCTAATGCACTGGCATACTTATCCTGTAGATCGACTGCAGAGGTCCCTGTGCCCAAAAGTGCCTCCGTGGAAGGGCCCTGTTCCTCCCGTGTGTTTCCTTGAGGCAATCAGGAACCACTGAGGATAACTACGTGAGCTCAGGTTTGAAACTGGGCGACCCTGGGCAAACCTTATTCCCCTCCGTGGTCGACGAGACCGTTGCGGGTCATAAGCTGCCTGAAGCACAGTCCTCGCGCCCACCTTCTCTTTGCTGTCTGAAGGCCTCACATGAGAAGTCTGAGTTTACTCGTGACGGAAGCAGTCTGAGTGTACTCGTGTGAGGCCTGCTGCTCTCAGTTCCCGGCTGGGAGCTTCAGCAGGAGCACTCTGGAGCTCGCCGACAAAAGAATTGTGAGCCCCCCACCCCCCCCGGCCTCAATTATAAGTCCAGATTTCCCCCGTTAGGAACACCTCGGAGTGCCATAGGAGCGAAGAAACATGCGTTAACGGAATGCTTCAGCAGTGTAAGGGATTCATTTCACGCGACACCGTGCACTCACGTTCGTTGTAACAACGGTCAAAGGGCACTGTATGCCTTCCAACTCCTCTGTTGTGTTTGAGCCACAGGAAGTAAATGCATTCGTTAGAATAAGCTCCATGCACGTGCCACGATGATGGCGAAGCGCTTCCCTGTTGAGAGCTTGAGAGCTCTCGTCTGTACGGCTCTCCAACGGCCTCAAGGTCCGCAGTTCTAAACAGCCTTACATTCCATGCTGCTGTGTCCGCAAGGAGGAATTTGGGCTCCTCTGTGAAACACCAATGTGCGTCACAAATGTAACCAGGGAGCTCCCCCAGGACGTCTGCGTACGCAGTCGGTTCCCAGATGTTTACATCCAGCGGGAGAAAGAGAAAAAGGACAGCTTTCCCAGGGACAATTCTGGACCTTTGGGACCATCCAGAATCACCATAGCCTAAACTTTGCACGGCCTGGGGAACACTCTTTCGCATGTCAGGCGATCCCCACTTCGAACCCTTTCTCAGCAGAGGCAGGCACTCTCTCAGTTGTACTAGATACCTCCGCAGAAGCTTCAGAGAAACGTGCTGCGTCATTCAGCTTGAAAGTGGGACGCGGATGGGAGAGTACACTTTCTCCCCGTTTGGAGGTGCCTTGCGCTTGGCTTCTAAGCTACCTGAAGAGCAATAGCGGCCCGACGTCTCTTCACGGCAGGATTGTCGTTGTGGGCCAAGGCTGCGTGTTCTCTAAAGCGAAAATTGTGCTGGCAATACTTTTCTAGAAACTTTTCTCACTGCACCACATGTTCAGCACTGGCCAAACGAAAGGGGACCTCAGGCCTGAAGGTAAGTTCCACTACTTCACATCGGGGGAGTGGGGTGTACAGTGGTTTCCATGAGGCCATACTGCACCTCAGAGGGCCTTAATTCTTCGATGCTCCTGGGGGCACACAGGATAGGAGATCGTTCACCTCTTTCGCATGATGACTTCTCTCCGTGCCGGAACGGCGGATCCTGGCTTCTGAGGAAACGTAGCCTTAAACGGGCCCCTGGAGAAAGCTCTTCACATTCATAGCCAGGGCAACGTACTGCTCTCTGGGTTGCCTACGTTGAGTGCTCCAGTCGTCAAAGAGCCTCGCAAAAGCAGCGCCGGGCAGACCCTCCCTGCCAGTCGAACGGCCCCCTTGAGTGAAAGAGAACTGCGGTGCCAATAGACACCGTGCTGACGACTGGCTCCAGGAGGAGATTCGGGACAGCACTCTCACAGAAGCGAAAGATAGGCTGTGGGCCCAGCTTGAGGAACAGTACGTTTTGCACACTTAACCCAGCTAGGCGTGAGCCAGAGAACCTTGGTCACTGAGGCCTACTTAAGGTACTGGCATACTTAACCCAGTAGATCCCATGCAGAGGTCCCCGTGCCCGAAAGTGCCTCCACGGAAAAGCCCTGTTCCTCCCGTGTGTTTCCTTGAGGCAATCAGGAACCACTGAGGATAACTACGTGAGCTCAGGTTTGAAACTGGGCGACCCTGGGCAAACCTTATTCCCCTCCGTGGTCGACGAGACCGTTGCGGGTCATAAGCTGCCTGAAGCACAGTCCTCGCGCCCACCTTCTCTTTGCTCTCTGAAGGCCTCACATGAGAAGTCTGAGTTTACTCGTGACGGAAGCAGTCTGAGTGTACTCGTGTGAGGCCTGCTGCTCTCAGTTCCCGGCTGGGAGCTTCAGCAGGAGCACTCTAGAGCTCGCCGACAAAAGAAATGTGAGTCCCCCCCGGGTCTCAAGTAAAAGTCCAGATTTCCCCCGTTAGGAACACCTCGGAGTGCCATAGGAGCGAAGAAGCATGCGTTAAGGGAATGCTTCAACAGGGTAAGGGATTTATTTCACGAGACACAGTGCACTCACTCACGTTGGTTGCAACAATTGTCAAAGGGCACTGTACGCCTTCCAACTCCTCTGTTGTGTTTGAGCCACAGGAAGTAAAGGCATTCGTTTGGTTAAGCTCCATGCACGTGCAACGATAATGGTGAAGCGCTGCCCTGTTCGCTTGAAAGCTCTCGTTTGTAACGGCCTTTCAACGGCCTCAACGTACGCAGTTCTAAACCGCCTTACATTCCGTGCTGGTGTGCCCCCAAGGAGGAATTTGGGCTCTTTTGTGAAACACCAATGTGCGTCACAAATGAAGCCAGGGGGCTCCCCCAGGACGGCTGCGTACGGCAGTCGGTTCCCAGATGTTTACTTCCAGCCGGAGAAAGAAAAAAAGGACAGTTTTCCGAGGGACAATTCTGGATCTTCGGGACCATCCAGAATCACCAAAGCGTAAACTTTGAACGGCCTGGGGAACGCTCTTTCGCATGTCCAGGGACCCCCACGTCAAAATCTTTCTCAGCAGAGGCAGGCACTATGTCACTTGCACTAGATAGCTCGGCAGAACCTTCCGAGAAACATGCTGCGTCATTCAGCTTGAGAGTGGGACGCGGATGGGAGAGTACGCTTTCTCCCCGTTTGGAGGTGCCTTGCGCTTGGCTTCGAAGCTGCCTGAACAGCACTAGCGGCCCGACGTCTCTTCACGGCAGGAATGTCGTTGTGGGCCAAGGCTGCGTGTTCTCCAAAGCGAAAACTCTGCTGGCAATACCTTTCTAGGAACTCCTCCCACGGTTCAGCTCTGGCCAAACGAAAGGGGACCTCAGGCCTCAAGGTAAGTTCCAGTGTTTCACGTCGGAGGAGTTGGGCGTGCAGTGGTTTGCATGAGGCCATACTGCACCACGGAGTGCCTTAACTCTTCGAGGCTCCTGGGGGCACACAGGATAGGAGCTCGTTCAACAATTTCGCATGATGACTTCTCTCCGTGCCGGAACGGCGGATCCTGGCTCCTGAGGAAACGTAACCTAAACAGGCCCCTGGAGAAAGCTCTTCACAGTCATAGCCAGGGCAACGTACTGCTCTCTGGGTTGACTAGGTTGAGTGCCCCAGTCGTCCAAGAGCCTCACGAAAGAAGCGCTGGGCAGACTCTTTTTGACTGTCGAACGGACTCCTTGACTGAAAGAGAACTGCAGTGTCAATAGGCACCGTGCTGAAGACTGGCTCCAGGAGGAGATTCCGGACAGCACTCCCACAGAAGCGAAAGGTAGGCTGTGGGCCCAGCCTGAGGAACAGTACGTTTTGCAAACTTAAGACAGCTAAGCATGAGCCAGAGAGCCTTGGTCACTGAGGCCTACCTAATGCACTGGCATACTTATCCTGTAGATCGACTGCAGAGGTCCCTGTGCCCAAAAGTGCCTCCGTGGAAGGGCCCTGTTCCTCCCGTGTGTTTCCTTGAGGCAATCAGGAACCACTGAGGATAACTACGTGAGCTCAGGTTTGAAACTGGGCGACCCTGGGCAAACCTTATTCCCCTCCGTGGTCGACGAGACCGTTGCGGGTCATAAGCTGCCTGAAGCACAGTCCTCGCGCCCACCTTCTCTTTGCTGTCTGAAGGCCTCACATAAGAAGTCTGAGTTTACTCGTGACGGAAGCAGTCTGAGTGTACTCGTGTGAGGCCTGCTGCTCTCAGTTCCCGGCTGGGAGCTTCAGCAGGAGCACTCTGGAGCTCGCCGACAAAAGAATTGTGAGCCCCCCACCCCCCCCCGGCCTCAATTATAAGTCCAGATTTCCCCCGTTAGGAACACCTCGGAGTGCCATAGGAGCGAAGAAACATGCGTTAACGGAATGCTTCAGCAGTGTAAGGGATTCATTTCACGCGACACCGTGCACTCACGTTCGTTGTAACAACGGTCAAAGGGCACTGTATGCCTTCCAACTCCTCTGTTGTGTTTGAGCCACAGGAAGTAAATGCATTCGTTAGAATAAGCTCCATGCACGTGCCACGATGATGGCGAAGCGCTTCCCTGTTGAGAGCTTGAGAGCTCTCGTCTGTACGGCTCTCCAACGGCCTCAAGGTCCGCAGTTCTAAACAGCCTTACATTCCATGCTGCTGTGTCCGCAAGGAGGAATTTGGGCTCCTCTGTGAAACACCAATGTGCGTCACAAATGTAACCAGGGAGCTCCCCCAGGACGTCTGCGTACGCAGTCGGTTCCCAGATGTTTACATCCAGCGGGAGAAAGAGAAAAAGGACAGCTTTCCCAGGGACAATTCTGGACCTTTGGGACCATCCAGAATCACCATAGCCTAAACTTTGCACGGCCTGGGGAACACTCTTTCGCATGTCCAGCGATCCCCACTTCGAACCCTTTCTCAGCAGAGGCAGGCACTCTCTCAGTTGTACTAGATACCTCCGCAGAAGCTTCAGAGAAACGTGCTGCGTCATTCAGCTTGAAAGTGGGACGCGGATGGGAGAGTACACTTTCTCCCCGTTTGGAGGTGCCTTGCGCTTGGCTTCTAAGCTACCTGAAGAGCAATAGCGGCCCGACGTCTCTTCACGGCAGGATTGTCGTTGTGGGCCAAGGCTGCGTGTTCTCTAAAGCGAAAATTGTGCTGGCAATACTTTTCTAGAAACTTTTCTCACTGCACCACATGTTCAGCACTGTCCAAACGAAAGGGGACCTCAGGCCTGAAGGTAAGTTCCACTACTTCACATCGGGGGAGTGGGGTGTACAGTGGTTTCCATGAGGCCATACTGCACCTCAGAGGGCCTTAATTCTTCGATGCTCCTGGGGGCACACAGGATAGGAGATCGTTCACCTCTTTCGCATGATGACTTCTCTCCGTGCCGGAACGGCGGATCCTGGCTTCTGAGGAAACGTAGCCTTAAACGGGCCCCTGGAGAAAGCTCTTCACATTCATAGCCAGGGCAACGTACTGCTCTCTGGGTTGCCTACGTTGAGTGCTCCAGTCGTCAAAGAGCCTCGCAAAAGCAGCGCCGGGCAGACCCTCCCTGCCAGTCGAACGGCCCCCTTGAGTGAAAGAGAACTGCGGTGCCAATAGACACCGTGCTGACGACTGGCTCCAGGAGGAGATTCGGGACAGCACTCTCACAGAAGCGAAAGATAGGCTGTGGGCCCAGCTTGAGGAACAGTACGTTTTGCACACTTAACCCAGCTAGGCGTGAGCCAGAGAACCTTGGTCACTGAGGCCTACTTAAGGTACTGGCATACTTAACCCAGTAGATCCCATGCAGAGGTCCCCGTGCCCGAAAGTGCCTCCACGGAAAAGCCCTGTTCCTCCCGTGTGTTTCCTTGAGGCAATCAGGAACCACTGAGGATAACTACGTGAGCTCAGGTTTGAAACTGGGCGACCCTGGGCAAACCTTATTCCCCTCCGTGGTCGACGAGACCGTTGCGGGTCATAAGCTGCCTGAAGCACAGTCCTCGCGCCCACCTTCTCTTTGCTCTCTGAAGGCCTCACATGAGAAGTCTGAGTTTACTCGTGACGGAAGCAGTCTGAGTGTACTCGTGTGAGGCCTGCTGCTCTCAGTTCCCGGCTGGGAGCTTCAGCAGGAGCACTCTAGAGCTCGCCGACAAAAGAAATGTGAGTCCCCCCCGGGTCTCAAGTAAAAGTCCAGATTTCCCCCGTTAGGAACACCTCGGAGTGCCATAGGAGCGAAGAAGCATGCGTTAAGGGAATGCTTCAACAGGGTAAGGGATTTATTTCACGAGACACAGTGCACTCACTCACGTTGGTTGCAACAATTGTCAAAGGGCACTGTACGCCTTCCAACTCCTCTGTTGTGTTTGAGCCACAGGAAGTAAAGGCATTCGTTTGGTTAAGCTCCATGCACGTGCAACGATAATGGTGAAGCGCTGCCCTGTTCGCTTGAAAGCTCTCGTTTGTAACGGCCTTTCAACGGCCTCAACGTACGCAGTTCTAAACCGCCTTACATTCCGTGCTGGTGTGCCCCCAAGGAGGAATTTGGGCTCTTTTGTGAAACACCAATGTGCGTCACAAATGAAGCCAGGGGGCTCCCCCAGGACGGCTGCGTACGGCAGTCGGTTCCCAGATGTTTACTTCCAGCCGGAGAAAGAAAAAAAGGACAGTTTTCCGAGGGACAATTCTGGATCTTCGGGACCATCCAGAATCACCAAAGCGTAAACTTTGAACGGCCTGGGGAACGCTCTTTCGCATGTCCAGGGACCCCCACGTCAAAATCTTTCTCAGCAGAGGCAGGCACTATGTCACTTGCACTAGATAGCTCGGCAGAACCTTCCGAGAAACATGCTGCGTCATTCAGCTTGAGAGTGGGACGCGGATGGGAGAGTACGCTTTCTCCCCGTTTGGAGGTGCCTTGCGCTTGGCTTCGAAGCTGCCTGAACAGCACTAGCGGCCCGACGTCTCTTCACGGCAGGAATGTCGTTGTGGGCCAAGGCTGCGTGTTCTCCAAAGCGAGAACTCTGCTGGCAATACCTTTCTAGGACCTCCTCCCACGGCACCAGATGTTCAGCTCTGGCCAAACGAAAGGGGACCTCAGGCCTCAAGGTAAGTTCCAGTGTTTCACGTCGGAGGAGTTGGGCGTGCAGTGGTTTGCATGAGGCCATACTGCACCACGGAGTGCCTTAACTCTTCGAGGCTCCTGGGGGCACACAGGATAGGAGCTCATTCAACAATTTCGCATGATGACTTCTCTCCGTGCCGGAACGGCGGATCCTGGCTCCTGAGGAAACGTAACCTAAACAGGCCCCTGGAGAAAGCTCTTCACAGTCATAGCCAGGGCAACGTACTGCTCTCTGGGTTGACTAGGTTGAGTGCCCCAGTCGTCCAAGAGCCTCACGAAAGAAGCGCTGGGCAGACTCTTTTTGACTGTCGAACGGACTCCTTGACTGAAAGAGAACTGCAGTGTCAATAGGCACCGTGCTGAAGACTGGCTCCAGGAGGAGATTCCGGACAGCACTCCCACAGAAGCGAAAGGTAGGCTGTGGGCCCAGCCTGAGGAACAGTACGTTTTGCAAACTTAAGACAGCTAAGCATGAGCCAGAGAGCCTTGGTCACTGAGGCCTACCTAATGCACTGGCATACTTATCCTGTAGATCGACTGCAGAGGTCCCTGTGCCCAAAAGTGCCTCCGTGGAAGGGCCCTGTTCCTCCCGTGTGTTTCCTTGAGGCAATCAGGAACCACTGAGGATAACTACGTGAGCTCAGGTTTGAAACTGGGCGACCCTGGGCAAACCTTATTCCCCTCCGTGGTCGACGAGACCGTTGCGGGTCATAAGCTGCCTGAAGCACAGTCCTCGCGCCCACCTTCTCTTTGCTGTCTGAAGGCCTCACATAAGAAGTCTGAGTTTACTCGTGACGGAAGCAGTCTGAGTGTACTCGTGTGAGGCCTGCTGCTCTCAGTTCCCGGCTGGGAGCTTCAGCAGGAGCACTCTGGAGCTCGCCGACAAAAGAATTGTGAGCCCCCCACCCCCCCCGGCCTCAATTATAAGTCCAGATTTCCCCCGTTAGGAACACCTCGGAGTGCCATAGGAGCGAAGAAACATGCGTTAACGGAATGCTTCAGCAGTGTAAGGGATTCATTTCACGCGACACCGTGCACTCACGTTCGTTGTAACAACGGTCAAAGGGCACTGTATGCCTTCCAACTCCTCTGTTGTGTTTGAGCCACAGGAAGTAAATGCATTCGTTAGAATAAGCTCCATGCACGTGCCACGATGATGGCGAAGCGCTTCCCTGTTGAGAGCTTGAGAGCTCTCGTCTGTACGGCTCTCCAACGGCCTCAAGGTCCGCAGTTCTAAACAGCCTTACATTCCATGCTGCTGTGTCCGCAAGGAGGAATTTGGGCTCCTCTGTGAAACACCAATGTGCGTCACAAATGTAACCAGGGAGCTCCCCCAGGACGTCTGCGTACGCAGTCGGTTCCCAGATGTTTACATCCAGCGGGAGAAAGAGAAAAAGGACAGCTTTCCCAGGGACAATTCTGGACCTTTGGGACCATCCAGAATCACCATAGCCTAAACTTTGCACGGCCTGGGGACCACTCTTTCGCATGTCCAGCGATCCCCACTTCGAACCCTTTCTCAGCAGAGGCAGGCACTCTCTCAGTTGTACTAGATACCTCCGCAGAAGCTTCAGAGAAACGTGCTGCGTCATTCAGCTTGAAAGTGGGACGCGGATGGGAGAGTACACTTTCTCCCCGTTTGGAGGTGCCTTGCGCTTGGCTTCTAAGCTACCTGAAGAGCAATAGCGGCCCGACGTCTCTTCACGGCAGGATTGTCGTTGTGGGCCAAGGCTGCGTGTTCTCTAAAGCGAAAATTGTGCTGGCAATACTTTTCTAGAAACTTTTCTCACTGCACCACATGTTCAGCACTGGCCAAACGAAAGGGGACCTCAGGCCTGAAGGTAAGTTCCACTACTTCACATCGGGGGAGTGGGGTGTACAGTGGTTTCCATGAGGCCATACTGCACCTCAGAGGGCCTTAATTCTTCGATGCTCCTGGGGGCACACAGGATAGGAGATCGTTCACCTCTTTCGCATGATGACTTCTCTCCGTGCCGGAACGGCGGATCCTGGCTTCTGAGGAAACGTAGCCTTAAACGGGCCCCTGGAGAAAGCTCTTCACATTCATAGCCAGGGCAACGTACTGCTCTCTGGGTTGCCTACGTTGAGTGCTCCAGTCGTCAAAGAGCCTCGCAAAAGCAGCGCCGGGCAGACCCTCCCTGCCAGTCGAACGGCCCCCTTGAGTGAAAGAGAACTGCGGTGCCAATAGACACCGTGCTGACGACTGGCTCCAGGAGGAGATTCGGGACAGCACTCTCACAGAAGCGAAAGATAGGCTGTGGGCCCAGCTTGAGGAACAGTACGTTTTGCACACTTAACCCAGCTAGGCGTGAGCCAGAGAACCTTGGTCACTGAGGCCTACTTAAGGTACTGGCATACTTAACCCAGTAGATCCCATGCAGAGGTCCCCGTGCCCGAAAGTGCCTCCACGGAAAAGCCCTGTTCCTCCCGTGTGTTTCCTTGAGGCAATCAGGAACCACTGAGGATAACTACGTGAGCTCAGGTTTGAAACTGGGCGACCCTGGGCAAACCTTATTCCCCTCCGTGGTCGACGAGACCGTTGCGGGTCATAAGCTGCCTGAAGCACAGTCCTCGCGCCCACCTTCTCTTTGCTGTCTGAAGGCCTCACATAAGAAGTCTGAGTTTACTCGTGACGGAAGCAGTCTGAGTGTACTCGTGTGAGGCCTGCTGCTCTCAGTTCCCGGCTGGGAGCTTCAGCAAGAGCACTCTGGAGCTCGCCGACAAAAGAATTGTGAGCCCCCCACCCCCCCCGGCCTCAATTATAAGTCCAGATTTCCCCCGTTAGGAACACCTCGGAGTGCCATAGGAGCGAAGAAACATGCGTTAACGGAATGCTTCAGCAGTGTAAGGGATTCATTTCACGCGACACCGTGCACTCACGTTCGTTGTAACAACGGTCAAAGGGCACTGTATGCCTTCCAACTCCTCTGTTGTGTTTGAGCCACAGGAAGTAAATGCATTCGTTAGAATAAGCTCCATGCACTTGCCACGATGATGGCGAAGCGCTTCCCTGTTGAGAGCTTGAGAGCTCTCGTCTGTACGGCTCTCCAACGGCCTCAAGGTCCGCAGTTCTAAACAGCCTTACATTCCATGCTGCTGTGTCCGCAAGGAGGAATTTGGGCTCCTCTGTGAAACACCAATGTGCGTCACAAATGTAACCAGGGAGCTCCCCCAGGACGTCTGCGTACGCAGTCGGTTCCCAGATGTTTACATCCAGCGGGAGAAAGAGAAAAAGGACAGCTTTCCCAGGGACAATTCTGGACCTTTGGGACCATCCAGAATCACCATAGCCTAAACTTTGCACGGCCTGGGGACCACTCTTTCGCATGTCCAGCGATCCCCACTTCGAACCCTTTCTCAGCAGAGGCAGGCACTCTCTCAGTTGTACTAGATACCTCCGCAGAAGCTTCAGAGAAACGTGCTGCGTCATTCAGCTTGAAAGTGGGACGCGGATGGGAGAGTACACTTTCTCCCCGTTTGGAGGTGCCTTGCGCTTGGCTTCTAAGCTACCTGAAGAGCAATAGCGGCCCGACGTCTCTTCACGGCAGGATTGTCGTTGTGGGCCAAGGCTGCGTGTTCTCTAAAGCGAAAATTGTGCTGGCAATACTTTTCTAGAAACTTTTCTCACTGCACCACATGTTCAGCACTGTCCAAACGAAAGGGGACCTCAGGCCTGAAGGTAAGTTCCACTACTTCACATCGGGGGAGTGGGGTGTACAGTGGTTTCCATGAGGCCATACTGCACCTCAGAGGGCCTTAATTCTTCGATGCTCCTGGGGGCACACAGGATAGGAGATCGTTCACCTCTTTCGCATGATGACTTCTCTCCGTGCCGGAACGGCGGATCCTGGCTTCTGAGGAAACGTAGCCTTAAACGGGCCCCTGGAGAAAGCTCTTCACATTCATAGCCAGGGCAACGTACTGCTCTCTGGGTTGCCTACGTTGAGTGCTCCAGTCGTCAAAGAGCCTCGCAAAAGCAGCGCCGGGCAGACCCTCCCTGCCAGTCGAACGGCCCCCTTGAGTGAAAGAGAACTGCGGTGCCAATAGACACCGTGCTGACGACTGGCTCCAGGAGGAGATTCGGGACAGCACTCTCACAGAAGCGAAAGATAGGCTGTGGGCCCAGCTTGAGGAACAGTACGTTTTGCACACTTAACCCAGCTAGGCGTGAGCCAGAGAACCTTGGTCACTGAGGCCTACTTAAGGTACTGGCATACTTAACCCAGTAGATCCCATGCAGAGGTCCCCGTGCCCGAAAGTGCCTCCACGGAAAAGCCCTGTTCCTCCCGTGTGTTTCCTTGAGGCAATCAGGAACCACTGAGGATAACTACTGAGCTCAGGTTTGAAACTGGGTGACCCTGGGCAAACCTTATTCCCCTCCGTGGTCGACGAGACCGTTGCGGGTCATAAGCTGCCTGAAGCACAGTCCTCGCGCCCACCTTCTCTTTGCTCTCTGAAGGCCTCACATGAGAAGTCTGAGTTTACTCGTGACGGAAGCAGTCTGAGTGTACTCGTGTGAGGCCTGCTGCTCTCAGTTCCCGGCTGGGAGCTTCAGCAGGAGCACTCTAGAGCTCGCCGACAAAAGAAATGTGAGTCCCCCCCGGGTCTCAAGTAAAAGTCCAGATTTCCCCCGTTAGGAACACCTCGGAGTGCCATAGGAGCGAAGAAGCATGCGTTAAGGGAATGCTTCAACAGGGTAAGGGACTTATTTCACGAGACACAGTGCACTCACTCACGTTGGTTGCAACAATTGTCAAAGGGCACTGTACGCCTTCCAACTCCTCTGTTGTGTTTGAGCCACAGGAAGTAAAGGCATTCGTTTGGTTAAGCTCCATGCACGTGCAACGATAATGGTGAAGCGCTGCCCTGTTCGCTTGAAAGCTCTCGTTTGTAACGGCCTTTCAACGGCCTCAACGTACGCAGTTCTAAACCGCCTTACATTCCGTGCTGGTGTGCCCCCAAGGAGGAATTTGGGCTCTTTTGTGAAACACCAATGTGCGTCACAAATGAAGCCAGGGGGCTCCCCCAGGACGGCTGCGTACGGCAGTCGGTTCCCAGATGTTTACTTCCAGCCGGAGAAAGAAAAAAAGGACAGTTTTCCGAGGGACAATTCTGGATCTTCGGGACCATCCAGAATCACCAAAGCGTAAACTTTGAACGGCCTGGGGAACGCTCTTTCGCATGTCCAGGGACCCCCACGTCAAAATCTTTCTCAGCAGAGGCAGGCACTATGTCACTTGCACTAGATAGCTCGGCAGAACCTTCCGAGAAACATGCTGCGTCATTCAGCTTGAGAGTGGGACGCGGATGGGAGAGTACGCTTTCTCCCCGTTTGGAGGTGCCTTGCGCTTGGCTTCGAAGCTGCCTGAACAGCACTAGCGGCCCGACGTCTCTTCACGGCAGGAATGTCGTTGTGGGCCAACGCTGCGTGTTCTACAAAGCGAAAACTCTGCTGGCAATACCTTTCTAGGAACTCCTCCCACGGTTCAGCTCTGGCCAAACGAAAGGGGACCTCAGGCCTCAAGGTAAGTTCCAGTGTTTCACGTCGGAGGAGTTGGGCGTGCAGTGGTTTGCATGAGGCCATACTGCACCACGGAGTGCCTTAACTCTTCGAGGCTCCTGGGGGCACACAGGATAGGAGCTCGTTCAACAATTTCGCATGATGACTTCTCTCCGTGCCGGAACGGCGGATCCTGGCTCCTGAGGAAACGTAACCTAAACAGGCCCCTGGAGAAAGCTCTTCACAGTCATAGCCAGGGCAACGTACTGCTCTCTGGGTTGACTAGGTTGAGTGCCCCAGTCGTCCAAGAGCCTCACGAAAGAAGCGCTGGGCAGACTCTTTTTGACTGTCGAAAGGACTCCTTGACTGAAAGAGAACTGCAGTGTCAATAGGCACCGTGCTGAAGACTGGCTCCAGGAGGAGATTCCGGACAGCACTCCCACAGAAGCGAAAGGTAGGCTGTGGGCCCAGCCTGAGGAACAGTACGTTTTGCAAACTTAAGACAGCTAAGCATGAGCCAGAGAGCCTTGGTCACTGAGGCCTACCTAATGCACTGGCATACTTATCCTGTAGATCGACTGCAGAGGTCCCTGTGCCCAAAAGTGCCTCCGTGGAAGGGCCCTGTTCCTCCCGTGTGTTTCCTTGAGGCAATCAGGAACCACTGAGGATAACTACGTGAGCTCAGGTTTGAAACTGGGCGACCCTGGGCAAACCTTATTCCCCTCCGTGGTCGACGAGACCGTTGCGGGTCATAAGCTGCCTGAAGCACAGTCCTCGCGCCCACCTTCTCTTTGCTGTCTGAAGGCCTCACATAAGAAGTCTGAGTTTACTCGTGACGGAAGCAGTCTGAGTGTACTCGTGTGAGGCCTGCTGCTCTCAGTTCCCGGCTGGGAGCTTCAGCAGGAGCACTCTAGAGCTCGCCGACAAAAGAAATGTGAGTCCCCCCCGGGTCTCAAGTAAAAGTCCAGATTTCCCCCGTTAGGAACACCTCGGAGTGCCATAGGAGCGAAGAAGCATGCGTTAAGGGAATGCTTCAACAGGGTAAGGGATTTATTTCACGAGACACAGTGCACTCACTCACGTTGGTTGCAACAATTGTCAAAGGGCACTGTACGCCTTCCAACTCCTCTGTTGTGTTTGAGCCACAGGAAGTAAAGGCATTCGTTTGGTTAAGCTCCATGCACGTGCAACGATAATGGTGAAGCGCTGCCCTGTTCGCTTGAAAGCTCTCGTTTGTAACGGCCTTTCAACGGCCTCAACGTACGCAGTTCTAAACCGCCTTACATTCCGTGCTGGTGTGCCCCCAAGGAGGAATTTGGGCTCTTTTGTGAAACACCAATGTGCGTCACAAATGAAGCCAGGGGGCTCCCCCAGGACGGCTGCGTACGGCAGTCGGTTCCCAGATGTTTACTTCCAGCCGGAGAAAGAAAAAAAGGACAGTTTTCCGAGGGACAATTCTGGATCTTCGGGACCATCCAGAATCACCAAAGCGTAAACTTTGAACGGCCTGGGGAACGCTCTTTCGCATGTCCAGGGACCCCCACGTCAAAATCTTTCTCAGCAGAGGCAGGCACTATGTCACTTGCACTAGATAGCTCGGCAGAACCTTCCGAGAAACATGCTGCGTCATTCAGCTTGAAAGTGGGACGCGGATGGGAGAGCACGCTTTCTCCCCGTTTGGAGGCGCCTTGCGCTTGGCTTCGAAGCTGCCTGAACAGCACTAGCGGCCCGACGTCTCTTCACGGCAGGAATGTCGTTGTGGGCCAAGGCTGCGTGTTCTCCAAAGCGAGAACTCTGCTGGCAATACCTTTCTAGGACCTCCTCCCACGGCACCAGATGTTCAGCTCTGGCCAAACGAAAGGGGACCTCAGGCCTCAAGGTAAGTTCCAGTGTTTCACGTCGGAGGAGTTGGGCGTGCAGTGGTTTGCATGAGGCCATACTGCACCACGGAGTGCCTTAACTCTTCGAGGCTCCTGGGGGCACACAGGATAGGAGCTCATTCAACAATTTCGCATGATGACTTCTCTCCGTGCCGGAACGGCGGATCCTGGCTCCTGAGGAAACGTAACCTAAACAGGCCCCTGGAGAAAGCTCTTCACAGTCATAGCCAGGGCAACGTACTGCTCTCTGGGTTGACTAGGTTGAGTGCCCCAGTCGTCCAAGAGCCTCACGAAAGAAGCGCTGGGCAGACTCTTTTTGACTGTCGAACGGACTCCTTGACTGAAAGAGAACTGCAGTGTCAATAGGCACCGTGCTGAAGACTGGCTCCAGGAGGAGATTCCGGACAGCACTCCCACAGAAGCGAAAGGTAGGCTGTGGGCCCAGCCTGAGGAACAGTACGTTTTGCAAACTTAAGACAGCTAAGCATGAGCCAGAGAGCCTTGGTCACTGAGGCCTACCTAATGCACTGGCATACTTATCCTGTAGATCGACTGCAGAGGTCCCTGTGCCCAAAAGTGCCTCCGTGGAAGGGCCCTGTTCCTCCCGTGTGTTTCCTTGAGGCAATCAGGAACCACTGAGGATAACTACGTGAGCTCAGGTTTGAAACTGGGCGACCCTGGGCAAACCTTATTCCCCTCCGTGGTCGACGAGACCGTTGCGGGTCATAAGCTGCCTGAAGCACAGTCCTCGCGCCCACCTTCTCTTTGCTGTCTGAAGGCCTCACATAAGAAGTCTGAGTTTACTCGTGACGGAAGCAGTCTGAGTGTACTCGTGTGAGGCCTGCTGCTCTCAGTTCCCGGCTGGGAGCTTCAGCAGGAGCACTCTGGAGCTCGCCGACAAAAGAATTGTGAGCCCCCCACCCCCCCCGGCCTCAATTATAAGTCCAGATTTCCCCCGTTAGGAACACCTCGGAGTGCCATAGGAGCGAAGAAACATGCGTTAACGGAATGCTTCAGCAGTGTAAGGGATTCATTTCACGCGACACCGTGCACTCACGTTCGTTGTAACAACGGTCAAAGGGCACTGTATGCCTTCCAACTCCTCTGTTGTGTTTGAGCCACAGGAAGTAAATGCATTCGTTAGAATAAGCTCCATGCACGTGCCACGATGATGGCGAAGCGCTTCCCTGTTGAGAGCTTGAGAGCTCTCGTCTGTACGGCTCTCCAACGGCCTCAAGGTCCGCAGTTCTAAACAGCCTTACATTCCATGCTGCTGTGTCCGCAAGGAGGAATTTGGGCTCCTCTGTGAAACACCAATGTGCGTCACAAATGTAACCAGGGAGCTCCCCCAGGACGTCTGCGTACGCAGTCGGTTCCCAGATGTTTACATCCAGCGGGAGAAAGAGAAAAAGGACAGCTTTCCCAGGGACAATTCTGGACCTTTGGGACCATCCAGAATCACCATAGCCTAAACTTTGCACGGCCTGGGGAACACTCTTTCGCATGTCCAGCGATCCCCACTTCGAACCCTTTCTCAGCAGAGGCAGGCACTCTCTCAGTTGTACTAGATACCTCCGCAGAAGCTTCAGAGAAACGTGCTGCGTCATTCAGCTTGAAAGTGGGACGCGGATGGGAGAGTACACTTTCTCCCCGTTTGGAGGTGCCTTGCGCTTGGCTTCTAAGCTACCTGAAGAGCAATAGCGGCCCGACGTCTCTTCACGGCAGGATTGTCGTTGTGGGCCAAGGCTGCGTGTTCTCTAAAGCGAAAATTGTGCTGGCAATACTTTTCTAGAAACTTTTCTCACTGCACCACATGTTCAGCACTGGCCAAACGAAAGGGGACCTCAGGCCTGAAGGTAAGTTCCACTACTTCACATCGGGGGAGTGGGGTGTACAGTGGTTTCCATGAGGCCATACTGCACCTCAGAGGGCCTTAATTCTTCGATGCTCCTGGGGGCACACAGGATAGGAGATCGTTCACCTCTTTCGCATGATGACTTCTCTCCGTGCCGGAACGGCGGATCCTGGCTTCTGAGGAAACGTAGCCTTAAACGGGCCCCTGGAGAAAGCTCTTCACATTCATAGCCAGGGCAACGTACTGCTCTCTGGGTTGCCTACGTTGAGTGCTCCAGTCGTCAAAGAGCCTCGCAAAAGCAGCGCCAGGCAGACCCTCCCTGCCAGTCGAACGGCCCCCTTGAGTGAAAGAGAACTGCGGTGCCAATAGACACCGTGCTGACGACTGGCTCCAGGAGGAGATTCGGGACAGCACTCTCACAGAAGCGAAAGATAGGCTGTGGGCCCAGCTTGAGGAACAGTACGTTTTGCACACTTAACCCAGCTAGGCGTGAGCCAGAGAACCTTGGTCACTGAGGCCTACTTAAGGTACTGGCATACTTAACCCAGTAGATCCCATGCAGAGGTCCCCGTGCCCGAAAGTGCCTCCACGGAAAAGCCCTGTTCCTCCCGTGTGTTTCCTTGAGGCAATCAGGAACCACTGAGGATAACTACGTGAGCTCAGGTTTGAAACTGGGCGACCCTGGGCAAACCTTATTCCCCTCCGTGGTCGACGAGACCGTTGCGGGTCATAAGCTGCCTGAAGCACAGTCCTCGCGCCCACCTTCTCTTTGCTGTCTGAAGGCCTCACATAAGAAGTCTGAGTTTACTCGTGACGGAAGCAGTCTGAGTGTACTCGTGTGAGGCCTGCTGCTCTCAGTTCCCGGCTGGGAGCTTCAGCAAGAGCACTCTGGAGCTCGCCGACAAAAGAATTGTGAGCCCCCCACCCCCCCCGGCCTCAATTATAAGTCCAGATTTCCCCCGTTAGGAACACCTCGGAGTGCCATAGGAGCGAAGAAACATGCGTTAACGGAATGCTTCAGCAGTGTAAGGGATTCATTTCACGCGACACCGTGCACTCACGTTCGTTGTAACAACGGTCAAAGGGCACTGTATGCCTTCCAACTCCTCTGTTGTGTTTGAGCCACAGGAAGTAAATGCATTCGTTAGAATAAGCTCCATGCACTTGCCACGATGATGGCGAAGCGCTTCCCTGTTGAGAGCTTGAGAGCTCTCGTCTGTACGGCTCTCCAACGGCCTCAAGGTCCGCAGTTCTAAACAGCCTTACATTCCATGCTGCTGTGTCCGCAAGGAGGAATTTGGGCTCCTCTGTGAAACACCAATGTGCGTCACAAATGTAACCAGGGAGCTCCCCCAGGACGTCTGCGTACGCAGTCGGTTCCCAGATGTTTACATCCAGCGGGAGAAAGAGAAAAAGGACAGCTTTCCCAGGGACAATTCTGGACCTTTGGGACCATCCAGAATCACCATAGCCTAAACTTTGCACGGCCTGGGGACCACTCTTTCGCATGTCCAGCGATCCCCACTTCGAACCCTTTCTCAGCAGAGGCAGGCACTCTCTCAGTTGTACTAGATACCTCCGCAGAAGCTTCAGAGAAACGTGCTGCGTCATTCAGCTTGAAAGTGGGACGCGGATGGGAGAGTACACTTTCTCCCCGTTTGGAGGTGCCTTGCGCTTGGCTTCTAAGCTACCTGAAGAGCAATAGCGGCCCGACGTCTCTTCACGGCAGGATTGTCGTTGTGGGCCAAGGCTGCGTGTTCTCTAAAGCGAAAATTGTGCTGGCAATACTTTTCTAGAAACTTTTCTCACTGCACCACATGTTCAGCACTGTCCAAACGAAAGGGGACCTCAGGCCTGAAGGTAAGTTCCACTACTTCACATCGGGGGAGTGGGGTGTACAGTGGTTTCCATGAGGCCATACTGCACCTCAGAGGGCCTTAATTCTTCGATGCTCCTGGGGGCACACAGGATAGGAGATCGTTCACCTCTTTCGCATGATGACTTCTCTCCGTGCCGGAACGGCGGATCCTGGCTTCTGAGGAAACGTAGCCTTAAACGGGCCCCTGGAGAAAGCTCTTCACATTCATAGCCAGGGCAACGTACTGCTCTCTGGGTTGCCTACGTTGAGTGCTCCAGTCGTCAAAGAGCCTCGCAAAAGCAGCGCCGGGCAGACCCTCCCTGCCAGTCGAACGGCCCCCTTGAGTGAAAGAGAACTGTGGTGCCAATAGACACCGTGCTGACGACTGGCTCCAGGAGGAGATTCGGGACAGCACTCTCACAGAAGCGAAAGATAGGCTGTGGGCCCAGCTTGAGGAACAGTACGTTTTGCACACTTAACCCAGCTAGGCGTGAGCCAGAGAACCTTGGTCACTGAGGCCTACTTAAGGTACTGGCATACTTAACCCAGTAGATCCCATGCAGAGGTCCCCGTGCCCGAAAGTGCCTCCACGGAAAAGCCCTGTTCCTCCCGTGTGTTTCCTTGAGGCAATCAGGAACCACTGAGGATAACTACTGAGCTCAGGTTTGAAACTGGGTGACCCTGGGCAAACCTTATTCCCCTCCGTGGTCGACGAGACCGTTGCGGGTCATAAGCTGCCTGAAGCACAGTCCTCGCGCCCACCTTCTCTTTGCTCTCTGAAGGCCTCACATGAGAAGTCTGAGTTTACTCGTGACGGAAGCAGTCTGAGTGTACTCGTGTGAGGCCTGCTGCTCTCAGTTCCCGGCTGGGAGCTTCAGCAGGAGCACTCTAGAGCTCGCCGACAAAAGAAATGTGAGTCCCCCCCGGGTCTCAAGTAAAAGTCCAGATTTCCCCCGTTAGGAACACCTCGGAGTGCCATAGGAGCGAAGAAGCATGCGTTAAGGGAATGCTTCAACAGGGTAAGGGACTTATTTCACGAGACACAGTGCACTCACTCACGTTGGTTGCAACAATTGTCAAAGGGCACTGTACGCCTTCCAACTCCTCTGTTGTGTTTGAGCCACAGGAAGTAAAGGCATTCGTTTGGTTAAGCTCCATGCACGTGCAACGATAATGGTGAAGCGCTGCCCTGTTCGCTTGAAAGCTCTCGTTTGTAACGGCCTTTCAACGGCCTCAACGTACGCAGTTCTAAACCGCCTTACATTCCGTGCTGGTGTGCCCCCAAGGAGGAATTTGGGCTCTTTTGTGAAACACCAATGTGCGTCACAAATGAAGCCAGGGGGCTCCCCCAGGACGGCTGCGTACGGCAGTCGGTTCCCAGATGTTTACTTCCAGCCGGAGAAAGAAAAAAAGGACAGTTTTCCGAGGGACAATTCTGGATCTTCGGGACCATCCAGAATCACCAAAGCGTAAACTTTGAACGGCCTGGGGAACGCTCTTTCGCATGTCCAGGGACCCCCACGTCAAAATCTTTCTCAGCAGAGGCAGGCACTATGTCACTTGCACTAGATAGCTCGGCAGAACCTTCCGAGAAACATGCTGCGTCATTCAGCTTGAGAGTGGGACGCGGATGGGAGAGTACGCTTTCTCCCCGTTTGGAGGTGCCTTGCGCTTGGCTTCGAAGCTGCCTGAACAGCACTAGCGGCCCGACGTCTCTTCACGGCAGGAATGTCGTTGTGGGCCAACGCTGCGTGTTCTACAAAGCGAAAACTCTGCTGGCAATACCTTTCTAGGAACTCCTCCCACGGTTCAGCTCTGGCCAAACGAAAGGGGACCTCAGGCCTCAAGGTAAGTTCCAGTGTTTCACGTCGGAGGAGTTGGGCGTGCAGTGGTTTGCATGAGGCCATACTGCACCACGGAGTGCCTTAACTCTTCGAGGCTCCTGGGGGCACACAGGATAGGAGCTCGTTCAACAATTTCGCATGATGACTTCTCTCCGTGCCGGAACGGCGGATCCTGGCTCCTGAGGAAACGTAACCTAAACAGGCCCCTGGAGAAAGCTCTTCACAGTCATAGCCAGGGCAACGTACTGCTCTCTGGGTTGACTAGGTTGAGTGCCCCAGTCGTCCAAGAGCCTCACGAAAGAAGCGCTGGGCAGACTCTTTTTGACTGTCGAAAGGACTCCTTGACTGAAAGAGAACTGCAGTGTCAATAGGCACCGTGCTGAAGACTGGCTCCAGGAGGAGATTCCGGACAGCACTCCCACAGAAGCGAAAGGTAGGCTGTGGGCCCAGCCTGAGGAACAGTACGTTTTGCAAACTTAAGACAGCTAAGCATGAGCCAGAGAGCCTTGGTCACTGAGGCCTACCTAATGCACTGGCATACTTATCCTGTAGATCGACTGCAGAGGTCCCTGTGCCCAAAAGTGCCTCCGTGGAAGGGCCCTGTTCCTCCCGTGTGTTTCCTTGAGGCAATCAGGAACCACTGAGGATAACTACGTGAGCTCAGGTTTGAAACTGGGCGACCCTGGGCAAACCTTATTCCCCTCCGTGGTCGACGAGACCGTTGCGGGTCATAAGCTGCCTGAAGCACAGTCCTCGCGCCCACCTTCTCTTTGCTGTCTGAAGGCCTCACATAAGAAGTCTGAGTTTACTCGTGACGGAAGCAGTCTGAGTGTACTCGTCTGAGGCCTGCTGCTCTCAGTTCCCGGCTGGGAGCTTCAGCAGGAGCACTCTGGAGCTCGCCGACAAAAGAATTGTGAGCCCCCCACCCCCCCCGGCCTCAATTATAAGTCCAGATTTCCCCCGTTAGGAACACCTCGGAGTGCCATAGGAGCGAAGAAACATGCGTTAACGGAATGCTTCAGCAGTGTAAGGGATTCATTTCACGCGACACCGTGCACTCACGTTCGTTGTAACAACGGTCAAAGGGCACTGTATGCCTTCCAACTCCTCTGTTGTGTTTGAGCCACAGGAAGTAAATGCATTCGTTAGAATAAGCTCCATGCACGTGCCACGATGATGGCGAAGCGCTTCCCTGTTGAGAGCTTGAGAGCTCTCGTCTGTACGGCTCTCCAACGGCCTCAAGGTCCGCAGTTCTAAACAGCCTTACATTCCATGCTGCTGTGTCCGCAAGGAGGAATTTGGGCTCCTCTGTGAAACACCAATGTGCGTCACAAATGTAACCAGGGAGCTCCCCCAGGACGTCTGCGTACGCAGTCGGTTCCCAGATGTTTACATCCAGCGGGAGAAAGAGAAAAAGGACAGCTTTCCCAGGGACAATTCTGGACCTTTGGGACCATCCAGAATCACCATAGCCTAAACTTTGCACGGCCTGGGGAACACTCTTTCGCATGTCCAGCGATCCCCACTTCAAACCCTTTCTCAGCAGAGGCAGGCACTCTCTCAGTTGTACTAGATACCTCCGCAGAAGCTTCAGAGAAACGTGCTGCGTCATTCAGCTTGAAAGTGGGACGCGGATGGGAGAGTACACTTTCTCCCCGTTTGGAGGTGCCTTGCGCTTGGCTTCTAAGCTACCTGAAGAGCAATAGCGGCCCGACGTCTCTTCACGGCAGGATTGTCGTTGTGGGCCAAGGCTGCGTGTTCTCTAAAGCGAAAATTGTGCTGGCAATACTTTTCTAGAAACTTTTCTCACTGCACCACATGTTCAGCACTGGCCAAACGAAAGGGGACCTCAGGCCTGAAGGTAAGTTCCACTACTTCACATCGGGGGAGTGGGGTGTACAGTGGTTTCCATGAGGCCATACTGCACCTCAGAGGGCCTTAATTCTTCGATGCTCCTGGGGGCACACAGGATAGGAGATCGTTCACCTCTTTCGCATGATGACTTCTCTCCGTGCCGGAACGGCGGATCCTGGCTTCTGAGGAAACGTAGCCTTAAACGGGCCCCTGGAGAAAGCTCTTCACATTCATAGCCAGGGCAACGTACTGCTCTCTGGGTTGCCTACGTTGAGTGCTCCAGTCGTCAAAGAGCCTCGCAAAAGCAGCGCCGGGCAGACCCTCCCTGCCAGTCGAACGGCCCCCTTGAGTGAAAGAGAACTGCGGTGCCAATAGACACCGTGCTGACGACTGGCTCCAGGAGGAGATTCGGGACAGCACTCTCACAGAAGCGAAAGTTAGGCTGTGGGCCCAGCTTGAAGAACAGTACGTTTTGCACACTTAACCCAGCTAGGCGTGAGCCAGAGAACCTTGGTCACTGAGGCCTACTTAAGGTACTGGCATACTTAACCCAGTAGATCCCATGCAGAGGTCCCCGTGCCCGAAAGTGCCTCCACGGAAAAGCCCTGTTCCTCCCGTGTGTTTCCTTGAGGCAATCAGGAACCACTGAGGATAACTACGTGAGCTCAGGTTTGAAACTGGGCGACCCTGGGCAAACCTTATTCCCCTCCGTGGTCAACGAGACCGTTGCGGGTCATAAGCTGCCTGAAGCACAGTCCTCGCGCCCACCTTCTCTTTGCTCTCTGAAGGCCTCACATGAGAAGTCTGAGTTTACTCGTGACGGAAGCAGTCTGAGTGTACTCGTGTGAGGCCTGCTGCTCTCAGTTCCCGGCTGGGAGCTTCAGCAGGAGCACTCTGGAGCTCGCCGACAAAAGAATTGTGAGCCCCCCACCCCCCCCGGCCTCAATTATAAGTCCAGATTTCCCCCGTTAGGAACACCTCGGAGTGCCATAGGAGCGAAGAAACATGCGTTAACGGAATGCTTCAGCAGTGTAAGGGATTCATTTCACGCGACACCGTGCACTCACGTTCGTTGTAACAACGGTCAAAGGGCACTGTATGCCTTCCAACTCCTCTGTTGTGTTTGAGCCACAGGAAGTAAATGCATTCGTTAGAATAAGCTCCATGCACGTGCCACGATGATGGCGAAGCGCTTCCCTGTTGAGAGCTTGAGAGCTCTCGTCTGTACGGCTCTCCAACGGCCTCAAGGTCCGCAGTTCTAAACAGCCTTACATTCCATGCTGCTGTGTCCGCAAGGAGGAATTTGGGCTCCTCTGTGAAACACCAATGTGCGTCACAAATGTAACCAGGGAGCTCCCCCAGGACGTCTGCGTACGCAGTCGGATCCCAGATGTTTACATCCAGCGGGAGAAAGAGAAAAAGGACAGCTTTCCCAGGGACAATTCTGGACCTTTGGGACCATCCAGAATCACCATAGCCTAAACTTTGCACGGCCTGGGGAACACTCTTTCGCATGTCCAGCGATCCCCACTTCGAACCCTTTCTCAGCAGAGGCAGGCACTCTCTCAGTTGTACTAGATACCTCCGCAGAAGCTTCAGAGAAACGTGCTGCGTCATTCAGCTTGAAAGTGGGACGCGGATGGGAGAGTACACTTTCTCCCCGTTTGGAGGTGCCTTGCGCTTGGCTTCTAAGCTACCTGAAGAGCAATAGCGGCCCGACGTCTCTTCACGGCAGGATTGTCGTTGTGGGCCAAGGCTGCGTGTTCTCTAAAGCGAAAATTGTGCTGGCAATACTTTTCTAGAAACTTTTCTCACTGCACCACATGTTCAGCACTGGCCAAACGAAAGGGGACCTCAGGCCTGAAGGTAAGTTCCACTACTTCACATCGGGGGAGTGGGGTGTACAGTGGTTTCCATGAGGCCATACTGCACCTCAGAGGGCCTTAATTCTTCGATGCTCCTGGGGGCACACAGGATAGGAGATCGTTCACCTCTTTCGCATGATGACTTCTCTCCGTGCCGGAACGGCGGATCCTGGCTTCTGAGGAAACGTAGCCTTAAACGGGCCCCTGGAGAAAGCTCTTCACATTCATAGCCAGGGCAACGTACTGCTCTCTGGGTTGCCTACGTTGAGTGCTCCAGTCGTCAAAGAGCCTCGCAAAAGCAGCGCCGGGCAGACCCTCCCTGCCAGTCGAACGGCCCCCTTGAGTGAAAGAGAACTGCGGTGCCAATAGACACCGTGCTGACGACTGGCTCCAGGAGGAGATTCGGGACAGCACTCTCACAGAAGCGAAAGATAGGCTGTGGGCCCAGCTTGAGGAACAGTACGTTTTGCACACTTAACCCAGCTAGGCGTGAGCCAGAGAACCTTGGTCACTGAGGCCTACTTAAGGTACTGGCATACTTAACCCAGTAGATCCCATGCAGAGGTCCCCGTGCCCGAAAGTGCCTCCACGGAAAAGCCCTGTTCCTCCCGTGTGTTTCCTTGAGGCAATCAGGAACCACTGAGGATAACTACGTGAGCTCAGGTTTGAAACTGGGCGACCCTGGGCAAACCTTATTCCCCTCCGTGGTCGACGAGACCGTTGCGGGTCATAAGCTGCCTGAAGCACAGTCCTCGCGCCCACCTTCTCTTTGCTGTCTGAAGGCCTCACATAAGAAGTCTGAGTTTACTCGTGACGGAAGCAGTCTGAGTGTACTCGTGTGAGGCCTGCTGCTCTCAGTTCCCGGCTGGGAGCTTCAGCAAGAGCACTCTGGAGCTCGCCGACAAAAGAATTGTGAGCCCCCCACCCCCCCCGGCCTCAATTATAAGTCCAGATTTCCCCCGTTAGGAACACCTCGGAGTGCCATAGGAGCGAAGAAACATGCGTTAACGGAATGCTTCAGCAGTGTAAGGGATTCATTTCACGCGACACCGTGCACTCAAGTTCGTTGTAACAACGGTCAAAGGGCACTGTATGCCTTCCAACTCCTCTGTTGTGTTTGAGCCACAGGAAGTAAATGCATTCGTTAGAATAAGCTCCATGCACTTGCCACGATGATGGCGAAGCGCTTCCCTGTTGAGAGCTTGAGAGCTCTCGTCTGTACGGCTCTCCAACGGCCTCAAGGTCCGCAGTTCTAAACAGCCTTACATTCCATGCTGCTGTGTCCGCAAGGAGGAATTTGGGCTCCTCTGTGAAACACCAATGTGCGTCACAAATGTAACCAGGGAGCTCCCCCAGGACGTCTGCGTACGCAGTCGGTTCCCAGATGTTTACATCCAGCGGGAGAAAGAGAAAAAGGACAGCTTTCCCAGGGACAATTCTGGACCTTTGGGACCATCCAGAATCACCATAGCCTAAACTTTGCACGGCCTGGGGACCACTCTTTCGCATGTCCAGCGATCCCCACTTCGAACCCTTTCTCAGCAGAGGCAGGCACTCTCTCAGTTGTACTAGATACCTCCGCAGAAGCTTCAGAGAAACGTGCTGCGTCATTCAGCTTGAAAGTGGGACGCGGATGGGAGAGTACACTTTCTCCCCGTTTGGAGGTGCCTTGCGCTTGGCTTCTAAGCTACCTGAAGAGCAATAGCGGCCCGACGTCTCTTCACGGCAGGATTGTCGTTGTGGGCCAAGGCTGCGTGTTCTCTAAAGCGAAAATTGTGCTGGCAATACTTTTCTAGAAACTTTTCTCACTGCACCACATGTTCAGCACTGGCCAAACGAAAGGGGACCTCAGGCCTGAAGGTAAGTTCCACTACTTCACATCGGGGGAGTGGGGTGTACAGTGGTTTCCATGAGGCCATACTGCACCTCAGAGGGCCTTAATTCTTCGATGCTCCTGGGGGCACACAGGATAGGAGATCGTTCACCTCTTTCGCATGATGACTTCTCTCCGTGCCGGAACGGCGGATCCTGGCTTCTGAGGAAACGTAGCCTTAAACGGGCCCCTGGAGAAAGCTCTTCACATTCATAGCCAGGGCAACGTACTGCTCTCTGGGTTGCCTACGTTGAGTGCTCCAGTCGTCAAAGAGCCTCGCAAAAGCAGCGCCGGGCAGACCCTCCCTGCCAGTCGAACGGCCCCCTTGAGTGAAAGAGAACTGCGGTGCCAATAGACACCGTGCTGACGACTGGCTCCAGGAGGAGATTCGGGACAGCACTCTCACAGAAGCGAAAGATAGGCTGTGGGCCCAGCTTGAGGAACAGTACGTTTTGCACACTTAACCCAGCTAGGCGTGAGCCAGAGAACCTTGGTCACTGAGGCCTACTTAAGGTACTGGCATACTTAACCCAGTAGATCCCATGCAGAGGTCCCCGTGCCCGAAAGTGCCTCCACGGAAAAGCCCTGTTCCTCCCGTGTGTTTCCTTGAGGCAATCAGGAACCACTGAGGATAACTACTGAGCTCAGGTTTGAAACTGGGTGACCCTGGGCAAACCTTATTCCCCTCCGTGGTCGACGAGACCGTTGCGGGTCATAAGCTGCCTGAAGCACAGTCCTCGCGCCCACCTTCTCTTTGCTCTCTGAAGGCCTCACATGAGAAGTCTGAGTTTACTCGTGACGGAAGCAGTCTGAGTGTACTCGTGTGAGGCCTGCTGCTCTCAGTTCCCGGCTGGGAGCTTCAGCAGGAGCACTCTAGAGCTCGCCGACAAAAGAAATGTGAGTCCCCCCCGGGTCTCAAGTAAAAGTCCAGATTTCCCCCGTTAGGAACACCTCGGAGTGCCATAGGAGCGAAGAAGCATGCGTTAAGGGAATGCTTCAACAGGGTAAGGGACTTATTTCACGAGACACAGTGCACTCACTCACGTTGGTTGCAACAATTGTCAAAGGGCACTGTACGCCTTCCAACTCCTCTGTTGTGTTTGAGCCACAGGAAGTAAAGGCATTCGTTTGGTTAAGCTCCATGCACGTGCAACGATAATGGTGAAGCGCTGCCCTGTTCGCTTGAAAGCTCTCGTTTGTAACGGCCTTTCAACGGCCTCAACGTACGCAGTTCTAAACCGCCTTACATTCCGTGCTGGTGTGCCCCCAAGGAGGAATTTGGGCTCTTTTGTGAAACACCAATGTGCGTCACAAATGAAGCCAGGGGGCTCCCCCAGGACGGCTGCGTACGGCAGTCGGTTCCCAGATGTTTACTTCCAGCCGGAGAAAGAAAAAAAGGACAGTTTTCCGAGGGACAATTCTGGATCTTCGGGACCATCCAGAATCACCAAAGCGTAAACTTTGAACGGCCTGGGGAACGCTCTTTCGCATGTCCAGGGACCCCCACGTCAAAATCTTTCTCAGCAGAGGCAGGCACTATGTCACTTGCACTAGATAGCTCGGCAGAACCTTCCGAGAAACATGCTGCGTCATTCAGCTTGAGAGTGGGACGCGGATGGGAGAGTACGCTTTCTCCCCGTTTGGAGGTGCCTTGCGCTTGGCTTCGAAGCTGCCTGAACAGCACTAGCGGCCCGACGTCTCTTCACGGCAGGAATGTCGTTGTGGGCCAACGCTGCGTGTTCTACAAAGCGAAAACTCTGCTGGCAATACCTTTCTAGGAACTCCTCCCACGGTTCAGCTCTGGCCAAACGAAAGGGGACCTCAGGCCTCAAGGTAAGTTCCAGTGTTTCACGTCGGAGGAGTTGGGCGTGCAGTGGTTTGCATGAGGCCATACTGCACCACGGAGTGCCTTAACTCTTCGAGGCTCCTGGGGGCACACAGGATAGGAGCTCGTTCAACAATTTCGCATGATGACTTCTCTCCGTGCCGGAACGGCGGATCCTGGCTCCTGAGGAAACGTAACCTAAACAGGCCCCTGGAGAAAGCTCTTCACAGTCATAGCCAGGGCAACGTACTGCTCTCTGGGTTGACTAGGTTGAGTGCCCCAGTCGTCCAAGAGCCTCACGAAGGAAGCGCTGGGCAGACTCTTTTTGACTGTCGAAAGGACTCCTTGACTGAAAGAGAACTGCAGTGTCAATAGGCACCGTGCTGAAGACTGGCTCCAGGAGGAGATTCCGGACAGCACTCCCACAGAAGCGAAAGGTAGGCTGTGGGCCCAGCCTGAGGAACAGTACGTTTTGCAAACTTAAGACAGCTAAGCATGAGCCAGAGAGCCTTGGTCACTGAGGCCTACCTAATGCACTGGCATACTTATCCTGTAGATCGACTGCAGAGGTCCCTGTGCCCAAAAGTGCCTCCATGGAAGGGCCCTGTTCCTCCCGTGTGTTTCCTTGAGGCAATCAGGAACCACTGAGGATAACTACGTGAGCTCAGGTTTGAAACTGGGCGACCCTGGGCAAACCTTATTCCCCTCCGTGGTCGACGAGACCGTTGCGGGTCATAAGCTGCCTGAAGCACAGTCCTCGCGCCCACCTTCTCTTTGCTGTCTGAAGGCCTCACATAAGAAGTCTGAGTTTACTCGTGACGGAAGCAGTCTGAGTGTACTCGTGTGAGGCCTGCTGCTCTCAGTTCCCGGCTGGGAGCTTCAGCAGGAGCACTCTGGAGCTCGCCGACAAAAGAATTGTGAGCCCCCCACCCCCCCCGGCCTCAATTATAAGTCCAGATTTCCCCCGTTAGGAACACCTCGGAGTGCCATAGGAGCGAAGAAACATGCGTTAACGGAATGCTTCAGCAGTGTAAGGGATTCATTTCACGCGACACCGTGCACTCACGTTCGTTGTAACAACGGTCAAAGGGCACTGTATGCCTTCCAACTCCTCTGTTGTGTTTGAGCCACAGGAAGTAAATGCATTCGTTAGAATAAGCTCCATGCACGTGCCACGATGATGGCGAAGCGCTTCCCTGTTGAGAGCTTGAGAGCTCTCGTCTGTACGGCTCTCCAACGGCCTCAAGGTCCGCAGTTCTAAACAGCCTTACATTCCATGCTGCTGTGTCCGCAAGGAGGAATTTGGGCTCCTCTGTGAAACACCAATGTGCGTCACAAATGTAACCAGGGAGCTCCCCCAGGACGTCTGCGTACGCAGTCGGTTCCCAGATGTTTACATCCAGCGGGAGAAAGAGAAAAAGGACAGCTTTCCCAGGGACAATTCTGGACCTTTGGGACCATCCAGAATCACCATAGCCTAAACTTTGCACGGCCTGGGGAACACTCTTTCGCATGTCCAGCGATCCCCACTTCAAACCCTTTCTCAGCAGAGGCAGGCACTCTCTCAGTTGTACTAGATACCTCCGCAGAAGCTTCAGAGAAACGTGCTGCGTCATTCAGCTTGAAAGTGGGACGCGGATGGGAGAGTACACTTTCTCCCCGTTTGGAGGTGCCTTGCGCTTGGCTTCTAAGCTACCTGAAGAGCAATAGCGGCCCGACGTCTCTTCACGGCAGGATTGTCGTTGTGGGCCAAGGCTGCGTGTTCTCTAAAGCGAAAATTGTGCTGGCAATACTTTTCTAGAAACTTTTCTCACTGCACCACATGTTCAGCACTGGCCAAACGAAAGGGGACCTCAGGCCTGAAGGTAAGTTCCACTACTTCACATCGGGGGAGTGGGGTGTACAGTGGTTTCCATGAGGCCATACTGCACCTCAGAGGGCCTTAATTCTTCGATGCTCCTGGGGGCACACAGGATAGGAGATCGTTCACCTCTTTCGCATGATGACTTCTCTCCGTGCCGGAACGGCGGATCCTGGCTTCTGAGGAAACGTAGCCTTAAACGGGCCCCTGGAGAAAGCTCTTCACATTCATAGCCAGGGCAACGTACTGCTCTCTGGGTTGCCTACGTTGAGTGCTCCAGTCGTCAAAGAGCCTCGCAAAAGCAGCGCCGGGCAGACCCTCCCTGCCAGTCGAACGGCCCCCTTGAGTGAAAGAGAACTGCGGTGCCAATAGACACCGTGCTGACGACTGGCTCCAGGAGGAGATTCGGGACAGCACTCTCACAGAAGCGAAAGATAGGCTGTGGGCCCAGCTTGAAGAACAGTACGTTTTGCACACTTAACCCAGCTAGGCGTGAGCCAGAGAACCTTGGTCACTGAGGCCTACTTAAGGTACTGGCATACTTAACCCAGTAGATCCCATGCAGAGGTCCCCGTGCCCGAAAGTGCCTCCACGGAAAAGCCCTGTTCCTCCCGTGTGTTTCCTTGAGGCAATCAGGAACCACTGAGGATAACTACGTGAGCTCAGGTTTGAAACTGGGCGACCCTGGGCAAACCTTATTCCCCTCCGTGGTCAACGAGACCGTTGAGGGTCATAAGCTGCCTGAAGCACAGTCCTCGCGCCCACCTTCTCTTTGCTCTCTGAAGGCCTCACATGAGAAGTCTGAGTTTACTCGTGACGGAAGCAGTCTGAGTGTACTCGTGTGAGGCCTGCTGCTCTCAGTTCCCGGCTGGGAGCTTCAGCAGGAGCACTCTGGAGCTCGCCGACAAAAGAATTGTGAGCCCCCCACCCCCCCCGGCCTCAATTATAAGTCCAGATTTCCCCCGTTAGGAACACCTCGGAGTGCCATAGGAGCGAAGAAACATGCGTTAACGGAATGCTTCAGCAGTGTAAGGGATTCATTTCACGCGACACCGTGCACTCACGTTCGTTGTAACAACGGTCAAAGGGCACTGTATGCCTTCCAACTCCTCTGTTGTGTTTGAGCCACAGGAAGTAAATGCATTCGTTAGAATAAGCTCCATGCACGTGCCACGATGATGGCGAAGCGCTTCCCTGTTGAGAGCTTGAGAGCTCTCGTCTGTACGGCTCTCCAACGGCCTCAAGGTCCGCAGTTCTAAACAGCCTTACATTCCATGCTGCTGTGTCCGCAAGGAGGAATTTGGGCTCCTCTGTGAAACACCAATGTGCGTCACAAATGTAACCAGGGAGCTCCCCCAGGACGTCTGCGTACGCAGTCGGATCCCAGATGTTTACATCCAGCGGGAGAAAGAGAAAAAGGACAGCTTTCCCAGGGACAATTCTGGACCTTTGGGACCATCCAGAATCACCATAGCCTAAACTTTGCACGGCCTGGGGAACACTCTTTCGCATGTCCAGCGATCCCCACTTCGAACCCTTTCTCAGCAGAGGCAGGCACTCTCTCAGTTGTACTAGATACCTCCGCAGAAGCTTCAGAGAAACGTGCTGCGTCATTCAGCTTGAAAGTGGGACGCGGATGGGAGAGTACACTTTCTCCCCGTTTGGAGGTGCCTTGCGCTTGGCTTCTAAGCTACCTGAAGAGCAATAGCGGCCCGACGTCTCTTCACGGCAGGATTGTCGTTGTGGGCCAAGGCTGCGTGTTCTCTAAAGCGAAAATTGTGCTGGCAATACTTTTCTAGAAACTTTTCTCACTGCACCACATGTTCAGCACTGGCCAAACGAAAGGGGACCTCAGGCCTGAAGGTAAGTTCCACTACTTCACATCGGGGGAGTGGGGTGTACAGTGGTTTCCATGAGGCCATACTGCACCTCAGAGGGCCTTAATTCTTCGATGCTCCTGGGGGCACACAGGATAGGAGATCGTTCACCTCTTTCGCATGATGACTTCTCTCCGTGCCGGAACGGCGGATCCTGGCTTCTGAGGAAACGTAGCCTTAAACGGGCCCCTGGAGAAAGCTCTTCACATTCATAGCCAGGGCAACGTACTGCTCTCTGGGTTGCCTACGTTGAGTGCTCCAGTCGTCAAAGAGCCTCGCAAAAGCAGCGCCGGGCAGACCCTCCCTGCCAGTCGAACGGCCCCCTTGAGTGAAAGAGAACTGCGGTGCCAATAGACACCGTGCTGACGACTGGCTCCAGGAGGAGATTCGGGACAGCACTCTCACAGAAGCGAAAGATAGGCTGTGGGCCCAGCTTGAGGAACAGTACGTTTTGCACACTTAACCCAGCTAGGCGTGAGCCAGAGAACCTTGGTCACTGAGGCCTACTTAAGGTACTGGCATACTTAACCCAGTAGATCCCATGCAGAGGTCCCCGTGCCCGAAAGTGCCTCCACGGAAAAGCCCTGTTCCTCCCGTGTGTTTCCTTGAGGCAATCAGGAACCACTGAGGATAACTACGTGAGCTCAGGTTTGAAACTGGGCGACCCTGGGCAAACCTTATTCCCCTCCGTGGTCGACGAGACCGTTGCGGGTCATAAGCTGCCTGAAGCACAGTCCTCGCGCCCACCTTCTCTTTGCTGTCTGAAGGCCTCACATAAGAAGTCTGAGTTTACTCGTGACGGAAGCAGTCTGAGTGTACTCGTGTGAGGCCTGCTGCTCTCAGTTCCCGGCTGGGAGCTTCAGCAAGAGCACTCTGGAGCTCGCCGACAAAAGAATTGTGAGCCCCCCACCCCCCCCGGCCTCAATTATAAGTCCAGATTTCCCCCGTTAGGAACACCTCGGAGTGCCATAGGAGCGAAGAAACATGCGTTAACGGAATGCTTCAGCAGTGTAAGGGATTCATTTCACGCGACACCGTGCACTCACGTTCGTTGTAACAACGGTCAAAGGGCACTGTATGCCTTCCAACTCCTCTGTTGTGTTTGAGCCACAGGAAGTAAATGCATTCGTTAGAATAAGCTCCATGCACTTGCCACGATGATGGCGAAGCGCTTCCCTGTTGAGAGCTTGAGAGCTCTCGTCTGTACGGCTCTCCAACGGCCTCAAGGTCCGCAGTTCTAAACAGCCTTACATTCCATGCTGCTGTGTCCGCAAGGAGGAATTTGGGCTCCTCTGTGAAACACCAATGTGCGTCACAAATGTAACCAGGGAGCTCCCCCAGGACGTCTGCGTACGCAGTCGGTTCCCAGATGTTTACATCCAGCGGGAGAAAGAGAAAAAGGACAGCTTTCCCAGGGACAATTCTGGACCTTTGGGACCATCCAGAATCACCATAGCCTAAACTTTGCACGGCCTGGGGACCACTCTTTCGCATGTCCAGCGATCCCCACTTCGAACCCTTTCTCAGCAGAGGCAGGCACTCTCTCAGTTGTACTAGATACCTCCGCAGAAGCTTCAGAGAAACGTGCTGCGTCATTCAGCTTGAAAGTGGGACGCGGATGGGAGAGTACACTTTCTCCCCGTTTGGAGGTGCCTTGCGCTTGGCTTCTAAGCTACCTGAAGAGCAATAGCGGCCCGACGTCTCTTCACGGCAGGATTGTCGTTGTGGGCCAAGGCTGCGTGTTCTCTAAAGCGAAAATTGTGCTGGCAATACTTTTCTAGAAACTTTTCTCACTGCACCACATGTTCAGCACTGTCCAAACGAAAGGGGACCTCAGGCCTGAAGGTAAGTTCCACTACTTCACATCGGGGGAGTGGGGTGTACAGTGGTTTCCATGAGGCCATACTGCACCTCAGAGGGCCTTAATTCTTCGATGCTCCTGGGGGCACACAGGATAGGAGATCGTTCACCTCTTTCGCATGATGACTTCTCTCCGTGCCGGAACGGCGGATCCTGGCTTCTGAGGAAACGTAGCCTTAAACGGGCCCCTGGAGAAAGCTCTTCACATTCATAGCCAGGGCAACGTACTGCTCTCTGGGTTGCCTACGTTGAGTGCTCCAGTCGTCAAAGAGCCTCGCAAAAGCAGCGCCGGGCAGACCCTCCCTGCCAGTCGAACGGCCCCCTTGAGTGAAAGAGAACTGCGGTGCCAATAGACACCGTGCTGACGACTGGCTCCAGGAGGAGATTCGGGACAGCACTCTCACAGAAGCGAAAGATAGGCTGTGGGCCCAGCTTGAGGAACAGTACGTTTTGCACACTTAACCCAGCTAGGCGTGAGCCAGAGAACCTTGGTCACTGAGGCCTACTTAAGGTACTGGCATACTTAACCCAGTAGATCCCATGCAGAGGTCCCCGTGCCCGAAAGTGCCTCCACGGAAAAGCCCTGTTCCTCCCGTGTGTTTCCTTGAGGCAATCAGGAACCACTGAGGATAACTACTGAGCTCAGGTTTGAAACTGGGTGACCCTGGGCAAACCTTATTCCCCTCCGTGGTCGACGAGACCGTTGCGGGTCATAAGCTGCCTGAAGCACAGTCCTCGCGCCCACCTTCTCTTTGCTCTCTGAAGGCCTCACATGAGAAGTCTGAGTTTACTCGTGACGGAAGCAGTCTGAGTGTACTCGTGTGAGGCCTGCTGCTCTCAGTTCCCGGCTGGGAGCTTCAGCAGGAGCACTCTAGAGCTCGCCGACAAAAGAAATGTGAGTCCCCCCCGGGTCTCAAGTAAAAGTCCAGATTTCCCCCGTTAGGAACACCTCGGAGTGCCATAGGAGCGAAGAAGCATGCGTTAAGGGAATGCTTCAACAGGGTAAGGGACTTATTTCACGAGACACAGTGCACTCACTCACGTTGGTTGCAACAATTGTCAAAGGGCACTGTACGCCTTCCAACTCCTCTGTTGTGTTTGAGCCACAGGAAGTAAAGGCATTCGTTTGGTTAAGCTCCATGCACGTGCAACGATAATGGTGAAGCGCTGCCCTGTTCGCTTGAAAGCTCTCGTTTGTAACGGCCTTTCAACGGCCTCAACGTACGCAGTTCTAAACCGCCTTACATTCCGTGCTGGTGTGCCCCCAAGGAGGAATTTGGGCTCTTTTGTGAAACACCAATGTGCGTCACAAATGAAGCCAGGGGGCTCCCCCAGGACGGCTGCGTACGGCAGTCGGTTCCCAGATGTTTACTTCCAGCCGGAGAAAGAAAAAAAGGACAGTTTTCCGAGGGACAATTCTGGATCTTCGGGACCATCCAGAATCACCAAAGCGTAAACTTTGAACGGCCTGGGGAACGCTCTTTCGCATGTCCAGGGACCCCCACGTCAAAATCTTTCTCAGCAGAGGCAGGCACTATGTCACTTGCACTAGATAGCTCGGCAGAACCTTCCGAGAAACATGCTGCGTCATTCAGCTTGAGAGTGGGACGCGGATGGGAGAGTACGCTTTCTCCCCGTTTGGAGGTGCCTTGCGCTTGGCTTCGAAGCTGCCTGAACAGCACTAGCGGCCCGACGTCTCTTCACGGCAGGAATGTCGTTGTGGGCCAACGCTGCGTGTTCTACAAAGCGAAAACTCTGCTGGCAATACCTTTCTAGGAACTCCTCCCACGGTTCAGCTCTGGCCAAACGAAAGGGGACCTCAGGCCTCAAGGTAAGTTCCAGTGTTTCACGTCGGAGGAGTTGGGCGTGCAGTGGTTTGCATGAGGCCATACTGCACCACGGAGTGCCTTAACTCTTCGAGGCTCCTGGGGGCACACAGGATAGGAGCTCGTTCAACAATTTCGCATGATGACTTCTCTCCGTGCCGGAACGGCGGATCCTGGCTCCTGAGGAAACGTAACCTAAACAGGCCCCTGGAGAAAGCTCTTCACAGTCATAGCCAGGGCAACGTACTGCTCTCTGGGTTGACTAGGTTGAGTGCCCCAGTCGTCCAAGAGCCTCACGAAGGAAGCGCTGGGCAGACTCTTTTTGACTGTCGAAAGGACTCCTTGACTGAAAGAGAACTGCAGTGTCAATAGGCACCGTGCTGAAGACTGGCTCCAGGAGGAGATTCCGGACAGCACTCCCACAGAAGCGAAAGGTAGGCTGTGGGCCCAGCCTGAGGAACAGTACGTTTTGCAAACTTAAGACAGCTAAGCATGAGCCAGAGAGCCTTGGTCACTGAGGCCTACCTAATGCACTGGCATACTTATCCTGTAGATCGACTGCAGAGGTCCCTGTGCCCAAAAGTGCCTCCGTGGAAGGGCCCTGTTCCTCCCGTGTGTTTCCTTGAGGCAATCAGGAACCACTGAGGATAACTACGTGAGCTCAGGTTTGAAACTGGGCGACCCTGGGCAAACCTTATTCCCCTCCGTGGTCGACGAGACCGTTGCGGGTCATAAGCTGCCTGAAGCACAGTCCTCGCGCCCACCTTCTCTTTGCTGTCTGAAGGCCTCACATAAGAAGTCTGAGTTTACTCGTGACGGAAGCAGTCTGAGTGTACTCGTGTGAGGCCTGCTGCTCTCAGTTCCCGGCTGGGAGCTTCAGCAGGAGCACTCTGGAGCTCGCCGACAAAAGAATTGTGAGCCCCCCACCCCCCCCGGCCTCAATTATAAGTCCAGATTTCCCCCGTTAGGAACACCTCGGAGTGCCATAGGAGCGAAGAAACATGCGTTAACGGAATGCTTCAGCAGTGTAAGGGATTCATTTCACGCGACACCGTGCACTCACGTTCGTTGTAACAACGGTCAAAGGGCACTGTATGCCTTCCAACTCCTCTGTTGTGTTTGAGCCACAGGAAGTAAATGCATTCGTTAGAATAAGCTCCATGCACGTGCCACGATGATGGCGAAGCGCTTCCCTGTTGAGAGCTTGAGAGCTCTCGTCTGTACGGCTCTCCAACGGCCTCAAGGTCCGCAGTTCTAAACAGCCTTACATTCCATGCTGCTGTGTCCGCAAGGAGGAATTTGGGCTCCTCTGTGAAACACCAATGTGCGTCACAAATGTAACCAGGGAGCTCCCCCAGGACGTCTGCGTACGCAGTCGGTTCCCAGATGTTTACATCCAGCGGGAGAAAGAGAAAAAGGACAGCTTTCCCAGGGACAATTCTGGACCTTTGGGACCATCCAGAATCACCATAGCCTAAACTTTGCACGGCCTGGGGAACACTCTTTCGCATGTCCAGCGATCCCCACTTCAAACCCTTTCTCAGCAGAGGCAGGCACTCTCTCAGTTGTACTAGATACCTCCGCAGAAGCTTCAGAGAAACGTGCTGCGTCATTCAGCTTGAAAGTGGGACGCGGATGGGAGAGTACACTTTCTCCCCGTTTGGAGGTGCCTTGCGCTTGGCTTCTAAGCTACCTGAAGAGCAATAGCGGCCCGACGTCTCTTCACGGCAGGATTGTCGTTGTGGGCCAAGGCTGCGTGTTCTCTAAAGCGAAAATTGTGCTGGCAATACTTTTCTAGAAACTTTTCTCACTGCACCACATGTTCAGCACTGGCCAAACGAAAGGGGACCTCAGGCCTGAAGGTAAGTTCCACTACTTCACATCGGGGGAGTGGGGTGTACAGTGGTTTCCATGAGGCCATACTGCACCTCAGAGGGCCTTAATTCTTCGATGCTCCTGGGGGCACACAGGATAGGAGATCGTTCACCTCTTTCGCATGATGACTTCTCTCCGTGCCGGAACGGCGGATCCTGGCTTCTGAGGAAACGTAGCCTTAAACGGGCCCCTGGAGAAAGCTCTTCACATTCATAGCCAGGGCAACGTACTGCTCTCTGGGTTGCCTACGTTGAGTGCTCCAGTCGTCAAAGAGCCTCGCAAAAGCAGCGCCGGGCAGACCCTCCCTGCCAGTCGAACGGCCCCCTTGAGTGAAAGAGAACTGCGGTGCCAATAGACACCGTGCTGACGACTGGCTCCAGGAGGAGATTCGGGACAGCACTCTCACAGAAGCGAAAGATAGGCTGTGGGCCCAGCTTGAAGAACAGTACGTTTTGCACACTTAACCCAGCTAGGCGTGAGCCAGAGAACCTTGGTCACTGAGGCCTACTTAAGGTACTGGCATACTTAACCCAGTAGATCCCATGCAGAGGTCCCCGTGCCCGAAAGTGCCTCCACGGAAAAGCCCTGTTCCTCCCGTGTGTTTCCTTGAGGCAATCAGGAACCACTGAGGATAACTACGTGAGCTCAGGTTTGAAACTGGGCGACCCTGGGCAAACCTTATTCCCCTCCGTGGTCAACGAGACCGTTGCGGGTCATAAGCTGCCTGAAGCACAGTCCTCGCGCCCACCTTCTCTTTGCTCTCTGAAGGCCTCACATGAGAAGTCTGAGTTTACTCGTGACGGAAGCAGTCTGAGTGTACTCGTGTGAGGCCTGCTGCTCTCAGTTCCCGGCTGGGAGCTTCAGCAGGAGCACTCTGGAGCTCGCCGACAAAAGAATTGTGAGCCCCCCACCCCCCCCGGCCTCAATTATAAGTCCAGATTTCCCCCGTTAGGAACACCTCGGAGTGCCATAGGAGCGAAGAAACATGCGTTAACGGAATGCTTCAGCAGTGTAAGGGATTCATTTCACGTGACACCGTGCACTCACGTTCGTTGTAACAACGGTCAAAGGGCACTGTATGCCTTCCAACTCCTCTGTTGTGTTTGAGCCACAGGAAGTAAATGCATTCGTTAGAATAAGCTCCATGCACGTGCCACGATGATGGCGAAGCGCTTCCCTGTTGAGAGCTTGAGAGCTCTCGTCTGTACGGCTCTCCAACGGCCTCAAGGTCCGCAGTTCTAAACAGCCTTACATTCCATGCTGCTGTGTCCGCAAGGAGGAATTTGGGCTCCTCTGTGAAACACCAATGTGCGTCACAAATGTAACCAGGGAGCTCCCCCAGGACGTCTGCGTACGCAGTCGGATCCCAGATGTTTACATCCAGCGGGAGAAAGAGAAAAAGGACAGCTTTCCCAGGGACAATTCTGGACCTTTGGGACCATCCAGAATCACCATAGCCTAAACTTTGCACGGCCTGGGGAACACTCTTTCGCATGTCCAGCGATCCCCACTTCGAACCCTTTCTCAGCAGAGGCAGGCACTCTCTCAGTTGTACTAGATACCTCCGCAGAAGCTTCAGAGAAACGTGCTGCGTCATTCAGCTTGAAAGTGGGACGCGGATGGGAGAGTACACTTTCTCCCCGTTTGGAGGTGCCTTGCGCTTGGCTTCTAAGCTACCTGAAGAGCAATAGCGGCCCGACGTCTCTTCACGGCAGGATTGTCGTTGTGGGCCAAGGCTGCGTGTTCTCTAAAGCGAAAATTGTGCTGGCAATACTTTTCTAGAAACTTTTCTCACTGCACCACATGTTCAGCACTGGCCAAACGAAAGGGGACCTCAGGCCTGAAGGTAAGTTCCACTACTTCACATCGGGGGAGTGGGGTGTACAGTGGTTTCCATGAGGCCATACTGCACCTCAGAGGGCCTTAATTCTTCGATGCTCCTGGGGGCACACAGGATAGGAGATCGTTCACCTCTTTCGCATGATGACTTCTCTCCGTGCCGGAACGGCGGATCCTGGCTTCTGAGGAAACGTAGCCTTAAACGGGCCCCTGGAGAAAGCTCTTCACATTCATAGCCAGGGCAACGTACTGCTCTCTGGGTTGCCTACGTTGAGTGCTCCAGTCGTCAAAGAGCCTCGCAAAAGCAGCGCCGGGCAGACCCTCCCTGCCAGTCGAACGGCCCCCTTGAGTGAAAGAGAACTGCGGTGCCAATAGACACCGTGCTGACGACTGGCTCCAGGAGGAGATTCGGGACAGCACTCTCACAGAAGCGAAAGATAGGCTGTGGGCCCAGCTTGAGGAACAGTACGTTTTGCACACTTAACCCAGCTAGGCGTGAGCCAGAGAACCTTGGTCACTGAGGCCTACTTAAGGTACTGGCATACTTAACCCAGTAGATCCCATGCAGAGGTCCCCGTGCCCGAAAGTGCCTCCACGGAAAAGCCCTGTTCCTCCCGTGTGTTTCCTTGAGGCAATCAGGAACCACTGAGGATAACTACGTGAGCTCAGGTTTGAAACTGGGTGACCCTGGGCAAACCTTATTCCCCTCCGTGGTCGACGAGACCGTTGCGGGTCATAAGCTGCCTGAAGCACAGTCCTCGCGCCCACCTTCTCTTTGCTCTCTGAAGGCCTCACATGAGAAGTCTGAGTTTACTCGTGACGGAAGCAGTCTGAGTGTACTCGTGTGAGGCCTGCTGCTCTCAGTTCCCGGCTGGGAGCTTCAGCAGGAGCACTCTAGAGCTCGCCGACAAAAGAAATGTGAGTCCCCCCCGGGTCTCAAGTAAAAGTCCAGATTTCCCCCGTTAGGAACACCTCGGAGTGCCATAGGAGCGAAGAAGCATGCGTTAAGGGAATGCTTCAACAGGGTAAGGGATTTATTTCACGAGACACAGTGCACTCACTCACGTTGGTTGCAACAATTGTCAAAGGGCACTGTACGCCTTCCAACTCCTCTGTTGTGTTTGAGCCACAGGAAGTAAAGGCATTCGTTTGGTTAAGCTCCATGCACGTGCAACGATAATGGTGAAGCGCTGCCCTGTTCGCTTGAAAGCTCTCGTTTGTAACGGCCTTTCAACGGCCTCAACGTACGCAGTTCTAAACCGCCTTACATTCCGTGCTGGTGTGCCCCCAAGGAGGAATTTGGGCTCTTTTGTGAAACACCAATGTGCGTCACAAATGAAGCCAGGGGGCTCCCCCAGGACGGCTGCGTATGGCAGTCGGTTCCCAGATGTTTACTTCCAGCCGGAGAAAGAAAAAAAGGACAGTTTTCCGAGGGACAATTCTGGATCTTCGGGACCATCCAGAATCACCAAAGCGTAAACTTTGAACGGCCTGGGGAACGCTCTTTCGCATGTCCAGGGACCCCCACGTCAAAATCTTTCTCAGCAGAGGCAGGCACTATGTCACTTGCACTAGATAGCTCGGCAGAACCTTCCGAGAAACATGCTGCGTCATTCAGCTTGAGAGTGGGACGCGGATGGGAGAGCACGCTTTCTCCCCGTTTGGAGGCGCCTTGCGCTTGGCTTCGAAGCTGCCTGAACAGCACTAGCGGCCCGACGTCTCTACACGGCAGGAATGTCGTTGTGGGCCAAGGCTGCGTGTTCTCCAAAGCGAGAACTCTGCTGGCAATACCTTTCTAGGACCTCCTCCCACGGCACCAGATGTTCAGCTCTGGCCAAACGAAAGGGGACCTCAGGCCTCAAGGTAAGTTCCAGTGTTTCACGTCGGAGGAGTTGGGCGTGCAGTGGTTTGCATGAGGCCATACTGCACCACGGAGTGCCTTAACTCTTCGAGGCTCCTGGGGGCACACAGGATAGGAGCTCGTTCAACAATTTCGCATGATGACTTCTCTCCGTGCCGGAACGGCGGATCCTGGCTCCTGAGGAAACGTAACCTAAACAGGCCCCTGGAGAAAGCTCTTCACAGTCATAGCCAGGGCAACGTACTGCTCTCTGGGTTGACTAGGTTGAGTGCCCCAGTCGTCCAAGAGCCTCACGAAAGAAGCGCTGGGCAGACTCTTTTTGACTGTCGAACGGACTCCTTGACTGAAAGAGAACTGCAGTGTCAATAGGCACCGTGCTGAAGACTGGCTCCAGGAGGAGATTCCGGACAGCACTCCCACAGAAGCGAAAGGTAGGCTGTGGGCCCAGCCTGAGGAACAGTACGTTTTGCAAACTTAAGACAGCTAAGCATGAGCCAGAGAGCCTTGGTCACTGAGGCCTACCTAATGCACTGGCATACTTATCCTGTAGATCGACTGCAGAGGTCCCTGTGCCCAAAAGTGCCTCCGTGGAAGGGCCCTGTTCCTCCCGTGTGTTTCCTTGAGGCAATCAGGAACCACTGAGGATAACTACGTGAGCTCAGGTTTGAAACTGGGCGACCCTGGGCAAACCTTATTCCCCTCCGTGGTCGACGAGACCGTTGCGGGTCATAAGCTGCCTGAAGCACAGTCCTCGCGCCCACCTTCTCTTTGCTGTCTGAAGGCCTCACATAAGAAGTCTGAGTTTACTCGTGACGGAAGCAGTCTGAGTGTACGCGTGTGAGGCCTGCTGCTCTCAGTTCCCGGCTGGGAGCTTCAGCAGGAGCACTCTGGAGCTCGCCGACAAAAGAATTGTGAGCCCCCCACCCCCCCCGGCCTCAATTATAAGTCCAGATTTCCCCCGTTAGGAACACCTCGGAGTGCCATAGGAGCGAAGAAACATGCGTTAACGGAATGCTTCAGCAGTGTAAGGGATTCATTTCACGCGACACCGTGCACTCACGTTCGTTGTAACAACGGTCAAAGGGCACTGTATGCCTTCCAACTCCTCTGTTGTGTTTGAGCCACAGGAAGTAAATGCATTCGTTAGAATAAGCTCCATGCACGTGCCACGATGATGGCGAAGCGCTTCCCTGTTGAGAGCTTGAGAGCTCTCGTCTGTACGGCTCTCCAACGGCCTCAAGGTCCGCAGTTCTAAACAGCCTTACATTCCATGCTGCTGTGTCCGCAAGGAGGAATTTGGGCTCCTCTGTGAAACACCAATGTGCGTCACAAATGTAACCAGGGAGCTCCCCCAGGACGTCTGCGTACGCAGTCGGTTCCCAGATGTTTACATCCAGCGGGAGAAAGAGAAAAAGGACAGCTTTCCCAGGGACAATTCTGGACCTTTGGGACCATCCAGAATCACCATAGCCTAAACTTTGCACGGCCTGGGGAACACTCTTTCGCATGTCCAGCGATCCCCACTTCGAACCCTTTCTCAGCAGAGGCAGGCACTCTCTCAGTTGTACTAGATACCTCCGCAGAAGCTTCAGAGAAACGTGCTGCGTCATTCAGCTTGAAAGTGGGACGCGGATGGGAGAGTACACTTTCTCCCCGTTTGGAGGTGCCTTGCGCTTGGCTTCTAAGCTACCTGAAGAGCAATAGCGGCCCGACGTCTCTTCACGGCAGGATTGTCGTTGTGGGCCAAGGCTGCGTGTTCTCTAAAGCGAAAATTGTGCTGGCAATACTTTTCTAGAAACTTTTCTCACTGCACCACATGTTCAGCACTGGCCAAACGAAAGGGGACCTCAGGCCTGAAGGTAAGTTCCACTACTTCACATCGGGGGAGTGGGGTGTACAGTGGTTTCCATGAGGCCATACTGCACCTCAGAGGGCCTTAATTCTTCGATGCTCCTGGGGGCACACAGGATAGGAGATCGTTCACCTCTTTCGCATGATGACTTCTCTCCGTGCCGGAACGGCGGATCCTGGCTTCTGAGGAAACGTAGCCTTAAACGGGCCCCTGGAGAAAGCTCTTCACATTCATAGCCAGGGCAACGTACTGCTCTCTGGGTTGCCTACGTTGAGTGCTCCAGTCGTCAAAGAGCCTCGCAAAAGCAGCACCGGGCAGACCCTCCCTGCCAGTCGAACGGCCCCCTTGAGTGAAAGAGAACTGCGGTGCCAATAGACACCGTGCTGACGACTGGCTCCAGGAGGAGATTCGGGACAGCACTCTCACAGAAGCGAAAGATAGGCTGTGGGCCCAGCTTGAGGAACAGTACGTTTTGCACACTTAACCCAGTTAGGCGTGAGCCAGAGAACCTTGGTCACTGAGGCCTACTTAAGGTACTGGCATACTTAACCCAGTAGATCCCATGCAGAGGTCCCCGTGCCCGAAAGTGCCTCCACGGAAAAGCCCTGTTCCTCCCGTGTGTTTCCTTGAGGCAATCAGGAACCACTGAGGATAACTACGTGAGCTCAGGTTTGAAACTGGGCGACCCTGGGCAAACCTTATTCCCCTCCGTGGTCGACGAGACCGTTGCGGGTCATAAGCTGCCTGAAGCACAGTCCTCGCGCCCACCTTCTCTTTGCTGTCTGAAGGCCTCACATAAGAAGTCTGAGTTTACTCGTGACGGAAGCAGTCTGAGTGTACTCGTGTGAGGCCTGCTGCTCTCAGTTCCCGGCTGGGAGCTTCAGCAGGAGCACTCTGGAGCTCGCCGACAAAAGAATTGTGAGCCCCCCACCCCCCCCGGCCTCAATTATAAGTCCAGATTTCCCCCGTTAGGAACACCTCGGAGTGCCATAGGAGCGAAGAAACATGCGTTAACGGAATGCTTCAGCAGTGTAAGGGATTCATTTCACGCGACACCGTGCACTCACGTTCGTTGTAACAACGGTCAAAGGGCACTGTATGCCTTCCAACTCCTCTGTTGTGTTTGAGCCACAGGAAGTAAATGCATTCGTTAGAATAAGCTCCATGCACGTGCCACGATGATGGCGAAGCGCTTCCCTGTTGAGAGCTTGAGAGCTCTCGTCTGTACGGCTCTCCAACGGCCTCAAGGTCCGCAGTTCTAAACAGCCTTACATTCCATGCTGCTGTGTCCGCAAGGAGGAATTTGGGCTCCTCTGTGAAACACCAATGTGCGTCACAAATGTAACCAGGGAGCTCCCCCAGGACGTCTGCGTACGCAGTCGGTTCCCAGATGTTTACATCCAGCGGGAGAAAGAGAAAAAGGACAGCTTTCCCAGGGACAATTCTGGACCTTTGGGACCATCCAGAATCACCATAGCCTAAACTTTGCACGGCCTGGGGAACACTCTTTCGCATGTCCAGCGATCCCCACTTCGAACCCTTTCTCAGCAGAGGCAGGCACTCTCTCAGTTGTACTAGATACCTCCGCAGAAGCTTCAGAGAAACGTGCTGCGTCATTCAGCTTGAAAGTGGGACGCGGATGGGAGAGTACACTTTCTCCCCGTTTGGAGGTGCCTTGCGCTTGGCTTCTAAGCTACCTGAAGAGCAATAGCGGCCCGACGTCTCTTCACGGCAGGATTGTCGTTGTGGGCCAAGGCTGCGTGTTCTCTAAAGCGAAAATTGTGCTGGCAATACTTTTCTAGAAACTTTTCTCACTGCACCACATGTTCAGCACTGGCCAAACGAAAGGGGACCTCAGGCCTGAAGGTAAGTTCCACTACTTCACATCGGGGGAGTGGGGTGTACAGTGGTTTCCATGAGGCCATACTGCACCTCAGAGGGCCTTAATTCTTCGATGCTCCTGGGGGCACACAGGATAGGAGATCGTTCACCTCTTTCGCATGATGACTTCTCTCCGTGCCGGAACGGCGGATCCTGGCTTCTGAGGAAACGTAGCCTTAAACGGGCCCCTGGAGAAAGCTCTTCACATTCATAGCCAGGGCAACGTACTGCTCTCTGGGTTGCCTACGTTGAGTGCTCCAGTCGTCAAAGAGCCTCGCAAAAGCAGCGCCGGGCAGACCCTCCCTGCCAGTCGAACGGCCCCCTTGAGTGAAAGAGAACTGCGGTGCCAATAGACACCGTGCTGACGACTGGCTCCAGGAGGAGATTCGGGACAGCACTCTCACAGAAGCGAAAGATAGGCTGTGGGCCCAGCTTGAGGAACAGTACGTTTTGCACACTTAACCCAGTTAGGCGTGAGCCAGAGAACCTTGGTCACTGAGGCCTACTTAAGGTACTGGCATACTTAACCCAGTAGATCCCATGCAGAGGTCCCCGTGCCCGAAAGTGCCTCCACGGAAAAGCCCTGTTCCTCCCGTGTGTTTCCTTGAGGCAATCAGGAACCACTGAGGATAACTACGTGAGCTCAGGTTTGAAACTGGGCGACCCTGGGCAAACCTTATTCCCCTCCGTGGTCGACGAGACCGTTGCGGGTCATAAGCTGCCTGAAGCACAGTCCTCGCGCCCACCTTCTCTTTGCTCTCTGAAGGCCTCACATGAGAAGTCTGAGTTTACTCGTGACGGAAGCAGTCTGAGTGTACTCGTGTGAGGCCTGCTGCTCTCAGTTCCCGGCTGGGAGCTTCAGCAGGAGCACTCTAGAGCTCGCCGACAAAAGAAATGTGAGTCCCCCCCGGGCCTCAAGTAAAAGTCCAGATTTCCCCCGTTAGGAACACCTCGGAGTGCCATAGGAGCGAAGAAGCATGCGTTAAGGGAATGCTTCAACAGGGTAAGGGATTTATTTCACGAGACACAGTGCACTCACTCACGTTGGTTGCAACAATTGTCAAAGGGCACTGTACGCCTTCCAATTCCTCTGTTGTGTTTGAGCCTCAGGAAGTAAATGCATTCGTTTGGTTAAGCTCCATGCACGTGCAACGATAATGGTGAAGCGCTGCCCTGTTCGCTTGAAAGCTCTCGTTTGTAACGGCCTTCCAACGGCCTCAACGTACGCAGTTCTAAACCGCCTTACATTCCGTGCTGGTGTGCCCCCAAGGAGGAATTTGGGCTCTTTTGTGAAACACCAATGTGCGTCACAAATGAAGCCAGGGGGCTCCCCCAGGACGTCTGCGTACGGCAGTCGGTTCCCAGATGTTTACTTCCAGCCGGAGAAAGAAAAAAAGGACAGTTTTCCGAGGGACAATTCTGGATCTTCGGGACCATCCAGAATCACCAAAGCGTAAACTTTGAACGACCTGAGGAACGATCTTTCGCATGTCCAGGGATCCCCACGTCAAAATCTTTCTCAGCAGAGGCAGGCACTATGTCACTTGCACTAGATAGCTCGGCAGAACCTTCCGAGAAACATGCTGCGTCATTCAGCTTGAGAGTGGGACGCGGATGGGAGAGTACGCTTTCTCCCCGTTTGGAGGTGCCTTGCGCTTGGCTTCGAAGCTGCCTGAACAGCACTAGCGGCCCGACGTCTCTTCACGGCAGGAATGTCGTTGTGGGCCAAGGCTGCGTGTTCTCCAAAGCGAAAACTCTGCTGGCAATACCTTTCTAGGAACTCCTCCCACGGTTCAGCTCTGGCCAAACGAAAGGGGACCTCAGGCCTCAAGGTAAGTTCCAGTGTTTCACGTCGGAGGAGTTGGGCGTGCAGTGGTTTGCATGAGGCCATACTGCACCACGGAGTGCCTTAACTCTTCGAGGCTCCTGGGGGCACACAGGATAGGAGCTCGTTCAACAATTTCGCATGATGACTTCTCTCCGTGCCGGAACGGCGGATCCTGGCTCCTGAGGAAACGTAACCTAAACAGGCCCCTGGAGAAAGCTCTTCACAGTCATAGCCAGGGCAACGTACTGCTCTCTGGGTTGACTAGGTTGAGTGCCCCAGTCGTCCAAGAGCCTCACGAAAGAAGCGCTGGGCAGACTCTTTTTGACTGTCGAACGGACTCCTTGACTGAAAGAGAACTGCAGTGTCAATAGGCACCGTGCTGAAGACTGGCTCCAGGAGGAGATTCCGGACAGCACTCCCACAGAAGCGAAAGGTAGGCTGTGGGCCCAGCCTGAGGAACAGTACGTTTTGCAAACTTAAGACAGCTAAGCATGAGCCAGAGAGCCTTGGTCACTGAGGCCTACCTAATGCACTGGCATACTTATCCTGTAGATCGACTGCAGAGGTCCCTGTGCCCAAAAGTGCCTCCGTGGAAGGGCCCTGTTCCTCCCGTGTGTTTCCTTGAGGCAATCAGGAACCACTGAGGATAACTACGTGAGCTCAGGTTTGAAACTGGGCGACCCTGGGCAAACCTTATTCCCCTCCGTGGTCGACGAGACCGTTGCGGGTCATAAGCTGCCTGAAGCACAGTCCTCGCGCCCACCTTCTCTTTGCTGTCTGAAGGCCTCACATAAGAAGTCTGAGTTTACTCGTGACGGAAGCAGTCTGAGTGTACTCGTGTGAGGCCTGCTGCTCTCAGTTCCCGGCTGGGAGCTTCAGCAGGAGCACTCTGGAGCTCGCCGACAAAAGAATTGTGAGCCCCCCACCCCCCCCGGCCTCAATTATAAGTCCAGATTTCCCCCGTTAGGAACACCTCGGAGTGCCATAGGAGCGAAGAAACATGCGTTAACGGAATGCTTCAGCAGTGTAAGGGATTCATTTCACGCGACACCGTGCACTCACGTTCGTTGTAACAACGGTCAAAGGGCACTGTATGCCTTCCAACTCCTCTGTTGTGTTTGAGCCACAGGAAGTAAATGCATTCGTTAGAATAAGCTCCATGCACGTGCCACGATGATGGCGAAGCGCTTCCCTGTTGAGAGCTTGAGAGCTCTCGTCTGTACGGCTCTCCAACGGCCTCAAGGTCCGCAGTTCTAAACAGCCTTACATTCCATGCTGCTGTGTCCGCAAGGAGGAATTTGGGCTCCTCTGTGAAACACCAATGTGCGTCACAAATGTAACCAGGGAGCTCCCCCAGGACGTCTGCGTACGCAGTCGGTTCCCAGATGTTTACATCCAGCGGGAGAAAGAGAAAAAGGACAGCTTTCCCAGGGACAATTCTGGACCTTTGGGACCATCCAGAATCACCATAGCCTAAACTTTGCACGGCCTGGGGACCACTCTTTCGCATGTCCAGCGATCCCCACTTCGAACCCTTTCTCAGCAGAGGCAGGCACTCTCTCAGTTGTACTAGATACCTCCGCAGAAGCTTCAGAGAAACGTGCTGCGTCATTCAGCTTGAAAGTGGGACGCGGATGGGAGAGTACACTTTCTCCCCGTTTGGAGGTGCCTTGCGCTTGGCTTCTAAGCTACCTGAAGAGCAATAGCGGCCCGACGTCTCTTCACGGCAGGATTGTCGTTGTGGGCCAAGGCTGCGTGTTCTCTAAAGCGAAAATTGTGCTGGCAATACTTTTCTAGAAACTTTTCTCACTGCACCACATGTTCAGCACTGGCCAAACGAAAGGGGACCTCAGGCCTGAAGGTAAGTTCCACTACTTCACATCGGGGGAGTGGGGTGTACAGTGGTTTCCATGAGGCCATACTGCACCTCAGAGGGCCTTAATTCTTCGATGCTCCTGGGGGCACACAGGATAGGAGATCGTTCACCTCTTTCGCATGATGACTTCTCTCCGTGCCGGAACGGCGGATCCTGGCTTCTGAGGAAACGTAGCCTTAAACGGGCCCCTGGAGAAAGCTCTTCACATTCATAGCCAGGGCAACGTACTGCTCTCTGGGTTGCCTACGTTGAGTGCTCCAGTCGTCAAAGAGCCTCGCAAAAGCAGCGCCGGGCAGACCCTCCCTGCCAGTCGAACGGCCCCCTTGAGTGAAAGAGAACTGCGGTGCCAATAGACACCGTGCTGACGACTGGCTCCAGGAGGAGATTCGGGACAGCACTCTCACAGAAGCGAAAGATAGGCTGTGGGCCCAGCTTGAGGAACAGTACGTTTTGCACACTTAACACCGCTAAGCATGAGCCAGAGAACCTTGGTCACTGAGGCCTACCTAAGGTACTGGCATACTTAACCCAGTAGATCCCATGCAGAGGTCCCCGTGCCCGAAAGTGCCTCCACGGAAAAGCCCTGTTCCTCCCGTGTGTTTCCTTGAGGCAATCAGGAACCACTGAGGATAACTACGTGAGCTCAGGTTTGAAACTGGGCGACCCTGGGCAAACCTTATTCCCCTCCGTGGTCGACGAGACCGTTGCGGGTCATAAGCTGCCTGAAGCACAGTCCTCGCGCCCACCTTCTCTTTGCTCTCTGAAGGCCTCACATGAGAAGTCTGAGTTTACTCGTGACGGAAGCAGTCTGAGTGTACTCGTGTGAGGCCTGCTGCTCTCAGTTCCCGGCTGGGAGCATCAGCAGGAGCACTCTGGAGTCGCCGACAAAAGAATTGTGAGCCCCCCCCCCACCGGCCTCAATTATAAGTCCAGATTTCCCCCGTTAGGAACACCTCGGAGTGCCATAGGAGCGAAGAAACATGCGTTAACGGAATGTTTCAGCAGTGTAAGGGATTCATTTCACGCGACACCGTGCACTCACGTTCGTTGTAACAACGGTCAAAGGGCACTGTATGCCTTCCAACTCCTCTGTTGTGTTTGAGCCACAGGAAATAAATGCATTCGTTAGAATAAGCTCCATGCACGTGCCACGATGATGGCGAAGCGCTTCCCTGTTCCCTTGAGAGCTCTCGTCTGTACGGCTCTCCAACGGCCTCAAGGTCCGCAGTTCTAAACAGCCTTACATTCCATGCTGCTGTGTCCGCAAGGAGGAATTTGGGCTCCTCTGTGAAACACCAATGTGCGTCACAAATGTAACCAGGGAGCTCCCCCAGGACGTCTGCGTACGCAGTCGGTTCCCAGATGTTTACATCCAGCGGGAGAAAGAGAAAAAGGACAGCTTTCCCAGGGACAATTCTGGACCTTTGGGACCATCCAGAATCACCATAGCCTAAACTTTGCACGGCCTGGGGAACACTCTTTCGCATGTCCAGCGATCCCCACTTCAAACCCTTTCTCAGCAGAGGCAGGCACTCTCTCAGTTGTACTAGATACCTCCGCAGAAGCTTCAGAGAAACGTGCTGCGTCATTCAGCTTGAAAGTGGGACGCGGATGGGAGAGTACACTTTCTCCCCGTTTGGAGGTGCCTTGCGCTTGGCTTCTAAGCTACCTGAAGAGCAATAGCGGCCCGACGTCTCTTCACGGCAGGATTGTCGTTGTGGGCCAAGGCTGCGTGTTCTCTAAAGCGAAAATTGTGCTGGCAATACTTTTCTAGAAACTTTTCTCACTGCACCACATGTTCAGCACTGGCCAAACGAAAGGGGACCTCAGGCCTGAAGGTAAGTTCCACTACTTCACATCGGGGGAGTGGGGTGTACAGTGGTTTCCATGAGGCCATACTGCACCTCAGAGGGCCTTAATTCTTCGATGCTCCTGGGGGCACACAGGATAGGAGATCGTTCACCTCTTTCGCATGATGACTTCTCTCCGTGCCGGAACGGCGGATCCTGGCTTCTGAGGAAACGTAGCCTTAAACGGGCCCCTGGAGAAAGCTCTTCACATTCATAGCCAGGGCAACGTACTGCTCTCTGGGTTGCCTACGTTGAGTGCTCCAGTCGTCAAAGAGCCTCACAAAAGCAGCGCCGGGCAGACCCTCCCTGCCAGTCGAACGGCCCCCTTGAGTGAAAGAGAACTGCGGTGCCAATAGACACCGTGCTGACGACTGGCTCCAGGAGGAGATTCGGGACAGCACTCTCACAGAAGCGAAAGATAGGCTGTGGGCCCAGCTTGAAGAACAGTACGTTTTGCACACTTAACCCAGCTAGGCGTGAGCCAGAGAACCTTGGTCACTGAGGCCTACTTAAGGTACTGGCATACTTAACCCAGTAGATCCCATGCAGAGGTCCCCGTGCCCGAAAGTGCCTCCACGGAAAAGCCCTGTTCCTCCCGTGTGTTTCCTTGAGGCAATCAGGAACCACTGAGGATAACTACGTGAGCTCAGGTTTGAAACTGGGCGACCCTGGGCAAACCTTATTCCCCTCCGTGGTCGACGAGACCGTTGCGGGTCATAAGCTGCCTGAAGCACAGTCCTCGCGCCCACCTTCTCTTTGCTGTCTGAAGGCCTCACATGAGAAGTCTGAGTTTACTCGTGACGGAAGCAGTCTGAGTGTACTCGTGTGAGGCCTGCTGCTCTCAGTTCCCGGCTGGGAGCTTCAGCAGGAGCACTCTGGAGCTCGCCGACAAAAGAATTGTGAGCCCCCCACCCCCCCCGGCCTCAATTATAAGTCCAGATTTCCCCCGTTAGGAACACCTCGGAGTGCCATAGGAGCGAAGAAACATGCGTTAACGGAATGCTTCAGCAGTGTAAGGGATTCATTTCACGCGACACCGTGCACTCACGTTCGTTGTAACAACGGTCAAAGGGCACTGTATGCCTTCCAACTCCTCTGTTGTGTTTGAGCCACAGGAAGTAAATGCATTCGTTAGAATAAGCTCCATGCACGTGCCACGATGATGGCGAAGCGCTTCCCTGTTGAGAGCTTGAGAGCTCTCGTCTGTACGGCTCTCCAACGGCCTCAAGGTCCGCAGTTCTAAACAGCCTTACATTCCATGCTGCTGTGTCCGCAAGGAGGAATTTGGGCTCCTCTGTGAAACACCAATGTGCGTCACAAATGTAACCAGGGAGCTCCCCCAGGACGTCTGCGTACGCAGTCGGATCCCAGATGTTTACATCCAGCGGGAGAAAGAGAAAAAGGACAGCTTTCCCAGGGACAATTCTGGACCTTTGGGACCATCCAGAATCACCATAGCCTAAACTTTGCACGGCCTGGGGAACACTCTTTCGCATGTCCAGCGATCCCCACTTCGAACCCTTTCTCAGCAGAGGCAGGCACTCTCTCAGTTGTACTAGATACCTCCGCAGAAGCTTCAGAGAAACGTGCTGCGTCATTCAGCTTGAAAGTGGGACGCGGATGGGAGAGTACACTTTCTCCCCGTTTGGAGGTGCCTTGCGCTTGGCTTCTAAGCTACCTGAAGAGCAATAGCGGCCCGACGTCTCTTCACGGCAGGATTGTCGTTGTGGGCCAAGGCTGCGTGTTCTCTAAAGCGAAAATTGTGCTGGCAATACTTTTCTAGAAACTTTTCTCACTGCACCACATGTTCAGCACTGGCCAAACGAAAGGGGACCTCAGGCCTGAAGGTAAGTTCCACTACTTCACATCGGGGGAGTGGGGTGTACAGTGGTTTCCATGAGGCCATACTGCACCTCAGAGGGCCTTAATTCTTCGATGCTCCTGGGGGCACACAGGATAGGAGATCGTTCACCTCTTTCGCATGATGACTTCTCTCCGTGCCGGAACGGCGGATCCTGGCTTCTGAGGAAACGTAGCCTTAAACGGGCCCCTGGAGAAAGCTCTTCACATTCATAGCCAGGGCAACGTACTGCTCTCTGGGTTGCCTACGTTGAGTGCTCCAGTCGTCAAAGAGCCTCGCAAAAGCAGCGCCGGGCAGACCCTCCCTGCCAGTCGAACGGCCCCCTTGAGTGAAAGAGAACTGCGGTGCCAATAGACACCGTGCTGACGACTGGCTCCAGGAGGAGATTCGGGACAGCACTCTCACAGAAGCGAAAGATAGGCTGTGGGCCCAGCTTGAGGAACAGTACGTTTTGCACACTTAACCCAGCTAGGCGTGAGCCAGAGAACCTTGGTCACTGAGGCCTACTTAAGGTACTGGCATACTTAACCCAGTAGATCCCATGCAGAGGTCCCCGTGCCCGAAAGTGCCTCCACGGAAAAGCCCTGTTCCTCCCGTGTGTTTCCTTGAGGCAATCAGGAACCACTGAGGATAACTACGTGAGCTCAGGTTTGAAACTGGGCGACCCTGGGCAAACCTTATTCCCCTCCGTGGTCGACGAGACCGTTGCGGGTCATAAGCTGCCTGAAGCACAGTCCTCGCGCCCACCTTCTCTTTGCTCTCTGAAGGCCTCACATGAGAAGTCTGAGTTTACTCGTGACGGAAGCAGTCTGAGTGTACTCGTGTGAGGCCTGCTGCTCTCAGTTCCCGGCTGGGAGCTTCAGCAGGAGCACTCTAGAGCTCGCCGACAAAAGAAATGTGAGTCCCCCCCGGGTCTCAAGTAAAAGTCCAGATTTCCCCCGTTAGGAACACCTCGGAGTGCCATAGGAGCGAAGAAGCATGCGTTAAGGGAATGCTTCAACAGGGTAAGGGATTTATTTCACGAGACACAGTGCACTCACTCACGTTGGTTGCAACAATTGTCAAAGGGCACTGTACGCCTTCCAACTCCTCTGTTGTGTTTGAGCCACAGGAAGTAAAGGCATTCGTTTGGTTAAGCTCCATGCACGTGCAACGATAATGGTGAAGCGCTGCCCTGTTCGCTTGAAAGCTCTCGTTTGTAACGGCCTTTCAACGGCCTCAACGTACGCAGTTCTAAACCGCCTTACATTCCGTGCTGGTGTGCCCCCAAGGAGGAATTTGGGCTCTTTTGTGAAACACCAATGTGCGTCACAAATGAAGCCAGGGGGCTCCCCCAGGACGGCTGCGTACGGCAGTCGGTTCCCAGATGTTTACTTCCAGCCGGAGAAAGAAAAAAAGGACAGTTTTCCGAGGGACAATTCTGGATCTTCGGGACCATCCAGAATCACCAAAGCGTAAACTTTGAACGGCCTGGGGAACGCTCTTTCGCATGTCCAGGGACCCCCACGTCAAAATCTTTCTCAGCAGAGGCAGGCACTATGTCACTTGCACTAGATAGCTCGGCAGAACCTTCCGAGAAACATGCTGCGTCATTCAGCTTGAGAGTGGGACGCGGATGGGAGAGTACGCTTTCTCCCCGTTTGGAGGTGCCTTGCGCTTGGCTTCGAAGCTGCCTGAACAGCACTAGCGGCCCGACGTCTCTTCACGGCAGGAATGTCGTTGTGGGCCAAGGCTGCGTGTTCTCCAAAGCGAAAACTCTGCTGGCAATACCTTTCTAGGAACTCCTCCCACGGTTCAGCTCTGGCCAAACGAAAGGGGACCTCAGGCCTCAAGGTAAGTTCCAGTGTTTCACGTCGGAGGAGTTGGGCGTGCAGTGGTTTGCATGAGGCCATACTGCACCACGGAGTGCCTTAACTCTTCGAGGCTCCTGGGGGCACACAGGATAGGAGCTCGTTCAACAATTTCGCATGATGACTTCTCTCCGTGCCGGAACGGCGGATCCTGGCTCCTGAGGAAACGTAACCTAAACAGGCCCCTGGAGAAAGCTCTTCACAGTCATAGCCAGGGCAACGTACTGCTCTCTGGGTTGACTAGGTTGAGTGCCCCAGTCGTCCAAGAGCCTCACGAAAGAAGCGCTGGGCAGACTCTTTTTGACTGTCGAACGGACTCCTTGACTGAAAGAGAACTGCAGTGTCAATAGGCACCGTGCTGAAGACTGGCTCCAGGAGGAGATTCCGGACAGCACTCCCACAGAAGCGAAAGGTAGGCTGTGGGCCCAGCCTGAGGAACAGTACGTTTTGCAAACTTAAGACAGCTAAGCATGAGCCAGAGAGCCTTGGTCACTGAGGCCTACCTAATGCACTGGCATACTTATCCTGTAGATCGACTGCAGAGGTCCCTGTGCCCAAAAGTGCCTCCGTGGAAGGGCCCTGTTCCTCCCGTGTGTTTCCTTGAGGCAATCAGGAACCACTGAGGATAACTACGTGAGCTCAGGTTTGAAACTGGGCGACCCTGGGCAAACCTTATTCCCCTCCGTGGTCGACGAGACCGTTGCGGGTCATAAGCTGCCTGAAGCACAGTCCTCGCGCCCACCTTCTCTTTGCTGTCTGAAGGCCTCACATAAGAAGTCTGAGTTTACTCGTGACGGAAGCAGTCTGAGTGTACTCGTGTGAGGCCTGCTGCTCTCAGTTCCCGGCTGGGAGCTTCAGCAGGAGCACTCTGGAGCTCGCCGACAAAAGAATTGTGAGCCCCCCACCCCCCCCGGCCTCAATTATAAGTCCAGATTTCCCCCGTTAGGAACACCTCGGAGTGCCATAGGAGCGAAGAAACATGCGTTAACGGAATGCTTCAGCAGTGTAAGGGATTCATTTCACGCGACACCGTGCACTCACGTTCGTTGTAACAACGGTCAAAGGGCACTGTATGCCTTCCAACTCCTCTGTTGTGTTTGAGCCACAGGAAGTAAATGCATTCGTTAGAATAAGCTCCATGCACGTGCCACGATGATGGCGAAGCGCTTCCCTGTTGAGAGCTTGAGAGCTCTCGTCTGTACGGCTCTCCAACGGCCTCAAGGTCCGCAGTTCTAAACAGCCTTACATTCCATGCTGCTGTGTCCGCAAGGAGGAATTTGGGCTCCTCTGTGAAACACCAATGTGCGTCACAAATGTAACCAGGGAGCTCCCCCAGGACGTCTGCGTACGCAGTCGGTTCCCAGATGTTTACATCCAGCGGGAGAAAGAGAAAAAGGACAGCTTTCCCAGGGACAATTCTGGACCTTTGGGACCATCCAGAATCACCATAGCCTAAACTTTGCACGGCCTGGGGACCACTCTTTCGCATGTCCAGCGATCCCCACTTCGAACCCTTTCTCAGCAGAGGCAGGCACTCTCTCAGTTGTACTAGATACCTCCGCAGAAGCTTCAGAGAAACGTGCTGCGTCATTCAGCTTGAAAGTGGGACGCGGATGGGAGAGTACACTTTCTCCCCGTTTGGAGGTGCCTTGCGCTTGGCTTCCAAGCTACCTGAAGAGCAATAGCGGCCCGACGTCTCTTCACGGCAGGATTGTCGTTGTGGGCCAAGGCTGCGTGTTCTCTAAAGCGAAAATTGTGCTGGCAATACTTTTCTAGAAACTTTTCTCACTGCACCACATGTTCAGCACTGGCCAAACGAAAGGGGACCTCAGGCCTGAAGGTAAGTTCCACTACTTCACATCGGGGGAGTGGGGTGTACAGTGGTTTCCATGAGGCCATACTGCACCTCAGAGGGCCTTAATTCTTCGATGCTCCTGGGGGCACACAGGATAGGAGATCGTTCACCTCTTTCGCATGATGACTTCTCTCCGTGCCGGAACGGCGGATCCTGGCTTCTGAGGAAACGTAGCCTTAAACGGGCCCCTGGAGAAAGCTCTTCACATTCATAGCCAGGGCAACGTACTGCTCTCTGGGTTGCCTACGTTGAGTGCTCCAGTCGTCAAAGAGCCTCGCAAAAGCAGCGCCGGGCAGACCCTCCCTGCCAGTCGAACGGCCCCCTTGAGTGAAAGAGAACTGCGGTGCCAATAGACACCGTGCTGACGACTGGCTCCAGGAGGAGATTCGGGACAGCACTCTCACAGAAGCGAAAGATAGGCTGTGGGCCCAGCTTGAGGAACAGTACGTTTTGCACACTTAACACCGCTAAGCATGAGCCAGAGAACCTTGGTCACTGAGGCCTACCTAAGGTACTGGCATACTTAACCCAGTAGATCCCATGCAGAGGTCCCCGTGCCCGAAAGTGCCTCCACGGAAAAGCCCTGTTCCTCCCGTGTGTTTCCTTGAGGCAATCAGGAACCACTGAGGATAACTACGTGAGCTCAGGTTTGAAACTGGGCGACCCTGGGCAAACCTTATTCCCCTCCGTGGTCGACGAGACCGTTGCGGGTCATAAGCTGCCTGAAGCACAGTCCTCGCGCCCACCTTCTCTTTGCTCTCTGAAGGCCTCACATGAGAAGTCTGAGTTTACTCGTGACGGAAGCAGTCTGAGTGTACTCGTGTGAGGCCTGCTGCTCTCAGTTCCCGGCTGGGAGCATCAGCAGGAGCACTCTGGAGTCGCCGACAAAAGAATTGTGAGCCCCCCCCCCACCGGCCTCAATTATAAGTCCAGATTTCCCCCGTTAGGAACACCTCGGAGTGCCATAGGAGCGAAGAAACATGCGTTAACGGAATGTTTCAGCAGTGTAAGGGATTCATTTCACGCGACACCGTGCACTCACGTTCGTTGTAACAACGGTCAAAGGGCACTGTATGCCTTCCAACTCCTCTGTTGTGTTTGAGCCACAGGAAATAAATGCATTCGTTAGAATAAGCTCCATGCACGTGCCACGATGATGGCGAAGCGCTTCCCTGTTCCCTTGAGAGCTCTCGTCTGTACGGCTCTCCAACGGCCTCAAGGTCCGCAGTTCTAAACAGCCTTACATTCCATGCTGCTGTGTCCGCAAGGAGGAATTTGGGCTCCTCTGTGAAACACCAATGTGCGTCACAAATGTAACCAGGGAGCTCCCCCAGGACGTCTGCGTACGCAGTCGGTTCCCAGATGTTTACATCCAGCGGGAGAAAGAGAAAAAGGACAGCTTTCCCAGGGACAATTCTGGACCTTTGGGACCATCCAGAATCACCATAGCCTAAACTTTGCACGGCCTGGGGAACACTCTTTCGCATGTCCAGCGATCCCCACTTCAAACCCTTTCTCAGCAGAGGCAGGCACTCTCTCAGTTGTACTAGATACCTCCGCAGAAGCTTCAGAGAAACGTGCTGCGTCATTCAGCTTGAAAGTGGGACGCGGATGGGAGAGTACACTTTCTCCCCGTTTGGAGGTGCCTTGCGCTTGGCTTCTAAGCTACCTGAAGAGCAATAGCGGCCCGACGTCTCTTCACGGCAGGATTGTCGTTGTGGGCCAAGGCTGCGTGTTCTCTAAAGCGAAAATTGTGCTGGCAATACTTTTCTAGAAACTTTTCTCACTGCACCACATGTTCAGCACTGGCCAAACGAAAGGGGACCTCAGGCCTGAAGGTAAGTTCCACTACTTCACATCGGGGGAGTGGGGTGTACAGTGGTTTCCATGAGGCCATACTGCACCTCAGAGGGCCTTAATTCTTCGATGCTCCTGGGGGCACACAGGATAGGAGATCGTTCACCTCTTTCGCATGATGACTTCTCTCCGTGCCGGAACGGCGGATCCTGGCTTCTGAGGAAACGTAGCCTTAAACGGGCCCCTGGAGAAAGCTCTTCACATTCATAGCCAGGGCAACGTACTGCTCTCTGGGTTGCCTACGTTGAGTGCTCCAGTCGTCAAAGAGCCTCGCAAAAGCAGCGCCGGGCAGACCCTCCCTGCCAGTCGAACGGCCCCCTTGAGTGAAAGAGAACTGCGGTGCCAATAGACACCGTGCTGACGACTGGCTCCAGGAGGAGATTCGGGACAGCACTCTCACAGAAGCGAAAGATAGGCTGTGGGCCCAGCTTGAAGAACAGTACGTTTTGCACACTTAACCCAGCTAGGCGTGAGCCAGAGAACCTTGGTCACTGAGGCCTACTTAAGGTACTGGCATACTTAACCCAGTAGATCCCATGCAGAGGTCCCCGTGCCCGAAAGTGTCTCCACGGAAAAGCCCTGTTCCTCCCGTGTGTTTCCTTGAGGCAATCAGGAACCACTGAGGATAACTACGTGAGCTCAGGTTTGAAACTGGGCGACCCTGGGCAAACCTTATTCCCCTCCGTGGTCGACGAGACCGTTGCGGGTCATAAGCTGCCTGAAGCACAGTCCTCGCGCCCACCTTCTCTTTGCTCTCTGAAGGCCTCACATGAGAAGTCTGAGTTTACTCGTGACGGAAGCAGTCTGAGTGTACTCGTGTGAGGCCTGCTGCTCTCAGTTCCCGGCTGGGAGCTTCAGCAGGAGCACTCTGGAGCTCGCCGACAAAAGAATTGTGAGCCCCCCACCCCCCCCGGCCTCAATTATAAGTCCAGATTTCCCCCGTTAGGAACACCTCGGAGTGCCATAGGAGCGAAGAAACATGCGTTAACGGAATGCTTCAGCAGTGTAAGGGATTCATTTCACGCGACACCGTGCACTCACGTTCGTTGTAACAACGGTCAAAGGGCACTGTATGCCTTCCAACTCCTCTGTTGTGTTTGAGCCACAGGAAGTAAATGCATTCGTTAGAATAAGCTCCATGCACGTGCCACGATGATGGCGAAGCGCTTCCCTGTTGAGAGCTTGAGAGCTCTCGTCTGTACGGCTCTCCAACGGCCTCAAGGTCCGCAGTTCTAAACAGCCTTACATTCCATGCTGCTGTGTCCGCAAGGAGGAATTTGGGCTCCTCTGTGAAACACCAATGTGCGTCACAAATGTAACCAGGGAGCTCCCCCAGGACGTCTGCGTACGCAGTCGGATCCCAGATGTTTACATCCAGCGGGAGAAAGAGAAAAAGGACAGCTTTCCCAGGGACAATTCTGGACCTTTGGGACCATCCAGAATCACCATAGCCTAAACTTTGCACGGCCTGGGGAACACTCTTTCGCATGTCCAGCGATCCCCACTTCGAACCCTTTCTCAGCAGAGGCAGGCACTCTCTCAGTTGTACTAGATACCTCCGCAGAAGCTTCAGAGAAACGTGCTGCGTCATTCAGCTTGAAAGTGGGACGCGGATGGGAGAGTACACTTTCTCCCCGTTTGGAGGTGCCTTGCGCTTGGCTTCTAAGCTACCTGAAGAGCAATAGCGGCCCGACGTCTCTTCACGGCAGGATTGTCGTTGTGGGCCAAGGCTGCGTGTTCTCTAAAGCGAAAATTGTGCTGGCAATACTTTTCTAGAAACTTTTCTCACTGCACCACATGTTCAGCACTGGCCAAACGAAAGGGGACCTCAGGCCTGAAGGTAAGTTCCACTACTTCACATCGGGGGAGTGGGGTGTACAGTGGTTTCCATGAGGCCATACTGCACCTCAGAGGGCCTTAATTCTTCGATGCTCCTGGGGGCATACAGGATAGGAGATCGTTCACCTCTTTCGCATGATGACTTCTCTCCGTGCCGGAACGGCGGATCCTGGCTTCTGAGGAAACGTAGCCTTAAACGGGCCCCTGGAGAAAGCTCTTCACATTCATAGCCAGGGCAACGTACTGCTCTCTGGGTTGCCTACGTTGAGTGCTCCAGTCGTCAAAGAGCCTCGCAAAAGCAGCGCCGGGCAGACCCTCCCTGCCAGTCGAACGGCCCCCTTGAGTGAAAGAGAACTGCGGTGCCAATAGACACCGTGCTGACGACTGGCTCCAGGAGGAGATTCGGGACAGCACTCTCACAGAAGCGAAAGATAGGCTGTGGGCCCAGCTTGAGGAACAGTACGTTTTGCACACTTAACCCAGCTAGGCGTGAGCCAGAGAACCTTGGTCACTGAGGCCTACTTAAGGTACTGGCATACTTAACCCAGTAGATCCCATGCAGAGGTCCCCGTGCCCGAAAGTGCCTCCACGGAAAAGCCCTGTTCCTCCCGTGTGTTTCCTTGAGGCAATCAGGAACCACTGAGGATAACTACGTGAGCTCAGGTTTGAAACTGGGCGACCCTGGGCAAACCTTATTCCCCTCCGTGGTCGACGAGACCGTTGCGGGTCATAAGCTGCCTGAAGCACAGTCCTCGCGCCCACCTTCTCTTTGCTCTCTGAAGGCCTCACATGAGAAGTCTGAGTTTACTCGTGACGGAAGCAGTCTGAGTGTACTCGTGTGAGGCCTGCTGCTCTCAGTTCCCGGCTGGGAGCTTCAGCAGGAGCACTCTAGAGCTCGCCGACAAAAGAAATGTGAGTCCCCCCCGGGTCTCAAGTAAAAGTCCAGATTTCCCCCGTTAGGAACACCTCGGAGTGCCATAGGAGCGAAGAAGCATGCGTTAAGGGAATGCTTCAACAGGGTAAGGGATTTATTTCACGAGACACAGTGCACTCACTCACGTTGGTTGCAACAATTGTCAAAGGGCACTGTACGCCTTCCAACTCCTCTGTTGTGTTTGAGCCACAGGAAGTAAAGGCATTCGTTTGGTTAAGCTCCATGCACGTGCAACGATAATGGTGAAGCGCTGCCCTGTTCGCTTGAAAGCTCTCGTTTGTAACGGCCTTTCAACGGCCTCAACGTACGCAGTTCTAAACCGCCTTACATTCCGTGCTGGTGTGCCCCCAAGGAGGAATTTGGGCTCTTTTGTGAAACACCAATGTGCGTCACAAATGAAGCCAGGGGGCTCCCCCAGGACGGCTGCGTACGGCAGTCGGTTCCCAGATGTTTACTTCCAGCCGGAGAAAGAAAAAAAGGACAGTTTTCCGAGGGACAATTCTGGATCTTCGGGACCATCCAGAATCACCAAAGTGTAAACTTTGAACGGCCTGGGGAACGCTCTTTCGCATGTCCAGGGACCCCCACGTCAAAATCTTTCTCAGCAGAGGCAGGCACTATGTCACTTGCACTAGATAGCTCGGCAGAACCTTCCGAGAAACATGCTGCGTCATTCAGCTTGAGAGTGGGACGCGGATGGGAGAGCACGCTTTCTCCCCGTTTGGAGGCGCCTTGCGCTTGGCTTCGAAGCTGCCTGAACAGCACTAGCGGCCCGACGTCTCTTCACGGCAGGAATGTCGTTGTGGGCCAAGGCTGCGTGTTCTCCAAAGCGAGAACTCTGCTGGCAATACCTTTCTAGGACCTCCTCCCACGGCACCAGATGTTCAGCTCTGGCCAAACGAAAGGGGACCTCAGGCCTCAAGGTAAGTTCCAGTGTTTCACGTCGGAGGAGTTGGGCGTGCAGTGGTTTGCATGAGGCCATACTGCACCACGGAGTGCCTTAACTCTTCGAGGCTCCTGGGGGCACACAGGATAGGAGCTCGTTCAACAATTTCGCATGATGACTTCTCTCCGTGCCGGAACGGCGGATCCTGGCTCCTGAGGAAACGTAACCTAAACAGGCCCCTGGAGAAAGCTCTTCACAGTCATAGCCAGGGCAACGTACTGCTCTCTGGGTTGACTAGGTTGAGTGCCCCAGTCGTCCAAGAGCCTCACGAAAGAAGCGCTGGGCAGACTCTTTTTGACTGTCGAACGGACTCCTTGACTGAAAGAGAACTGCAGTGTCAATAGGCACCGTGCTGAAGACTGGCTCCAGGAGGAGATTCCGGACAGCACTCCCACAGAAGCGAAAGGTAGGCTGTGGGCCCAGCCTGAGGAACAGTACGTTTTGCAAACTTAAGACAGCTAAGCATGAGCCAGAGAGCCTTGGTCACTGAGGCCTACCTAATGCACTGGCATACTTATCCTGTAGATCGACTGCAGAGGTCCCTGTGCCCAAAAGTGCCTCCGTGGAAGGGCCCTGTTCCTCCCGTGTGTTTCCTTGAGGCAATCAGGAACCACTGAGGATAACTACGTGAGCTCAGGTTTGAAACTGGGCGACCCTGGGCAAACCTTATTCCCCTCCGTGGTCGACGAGACCGTTGCGGGTCATAAGCTGCCTGAAGCACAGTCCTCGCGCCCACCTTCTCTTTGCTGTCTGAAGGCCTCACATAAGAAGTCTGAGTTTACTCGTGACGGAAGCAGTCTGAGTGTACGCGTGTGAGGCCTGCTGCTCTCAGTTCCCGGCTGGGAGCTTCAGCAGGAGCACTCTGGAGCTCGCCGACAAAAGAATTGTGAGCCCCCCACCCCCCCCGGCCTCAATTATAAGTCCAGATTTCCCCCGTTAGGAACACCTCGGAGTGCCATAGGAGCGAAGAAACATGCGTTAACGGAATGCTTCAGCAGTGTAAGGGATTCATTTCACGCGACACCGTGCACTCACGTTCGTTGTAACAACGGTCAAAGGGCACTGTATGCCTTCCAACTCCTCTGTTGTGTTTGAGCCACAGGAAGTAAATGCATTCGTTAGAATAAGCTCCATGCACGTGCCACGATGATGGCGAAGCGCTTCCCTGTTGAGAGCTTGAGAGCTCTCGTCTGTACGGCTCTCCAACGGCCTCAAGGTCCGCAGTTCTAAACAGCCTTACATTCCATGCTGCTGTGTCCGCAAGGAGGAATTTGGGCTCCTCTGTGAAACACCAATGTGCGTCACAAATGTAACCAGGGAGCTCCCCCAGGACGTCTGCGTACGCAGTCGGTTCCCAGATGTTTACATCCAGCGGGAGAAAGAGAAAAAGGACAGCTTTCCCAGGGACAATTCTGGACCTTTGGGACCATCCAGAATCACCATAGCCTAAACTTTGCACGGCCTGGGGAACACTCTTTCGCATGTCCAGCGATCCCCACTTCGAACCCTTTCTCAGCAGAGGCAGGCACTGTCTCAGTTGTACTAGATACCTCCGCAGAAGCTTCAGAGAAACGTGCTGCGTCATTCAGCTTGAAAGTGGGACGCGGATGGGAGAGTACACTTTCTCCCCGTTTGGAGGTGCCTTGCGCTTGGCTTCTAAGCTACCTGAAGAGCAATAGCGGCCCGACGTCTCTTCACGGCAGGATTGTCGTTGTGGGCCAAGGCTGCGTGTTCTCTAAAGCGAAAATTGTGCTGGCAATACTTTTCTAGAAACTTTTCTCACTGCACCACATGTTCAGCACTGGCCAAACGAAAGGGGACCTCAGGCCTGAAGGTAAGTTCCACTACTTCACATCGGGGGAGTGGGGTGTACAGTGGTTTCCATGAGGCCATACTGCACCTCAGAGGGCCTTAATTCTTCGATGCTCCTGGGGGCACACAGGATAGGAGATCGTTCACCTCTTTCGCATGATGACTTCTCTCCGTGCCGGAACGGCGGATCCTGGCTTCTGAGGAAACGTAGCCTTAAACGGGCCCCTGGAGAAAGCTCTTCACATTCATAGCCAGGGCAACGTACTGCTCTCTGGGTTGCCTACGTTGAGTGCTCCAGTCGTCAAAGAGCCTCGCAAAAGCAGCGCCGGGCAGACCCTCCCTGCCAGTCGAACGGCCCCCTTGAGTGAAAGAGAACTGCGGTGCCAATAGACACCGTGCTGACGACTGGCTCCAGGAGGAGATTCGGGACAGCACTCTCACAGAAGCGAAAGATAGGCTGTGGGCCCAGCTTGAGGAACAGTACGTTTTGCACACTTAACCCAGTTAGGCGTGAGCCAGAGAACCTTGGTCACTGAGGCCTACTTAAGGTACTGGCATACTTAACCCAGTAGATCCCATGCAGAGGTCCCCGTGCCCGAAAGTGCCTCCACGGAAAAGCCCTGTTCCTCCCGTGTGTTTCCTTGAGGCAATCAGGAACCACTGAGGATAACTACGTGAGCTCAGGTTTGAAACTGGGCGACCCTGGGCAAACCTTATTCCCCTCCGTGGTCGACGAGACCGTTGCGGGTCATAAGCTGCCTGAAGCACAGTCCTTGCGCCCACCTTCTCTTTGCTGTCTGAAGGCCTCACATAAGAAGTCTGAGTTTACTCGTGACGGAAGCAGTCTGAGTGTACTCGTGTGAGGCCTGCTGCTCTCAGTTCCTGGCTGGGAGCTTCAGCAGGAGCACTCTGGAGCTCGCCGACAAAAGAATTGTGAGCCCCCCACCCCCCCCGGCCTCAATTATAAGTCCAGATTTCCCCCGTTAGGAACACCTCGGAGTGCCATAGGAGCGAAGAAACATGCGTTAACGGAATGCTTCAGCAGTGTAAGGGATTCATTTCACGCGACACCGTGCACTCACGTTCGTTGTAACAACGGTCAAAGGGCACTGTATGCCTTCCAACTCCTCTGTTGTGTTTGAGCCACAGGAAGTAAATGCATTCGTTAGAATAAGCTCCATGCACGTGCCACGATGATGGCGAAGCGCTTCCCTGTTGAGAGCTTGAGAGCTCTCGTCTGTACGGCTCTCCAACGGCCTCAAGGTCCGCAGTTCTAAACAGCCTTACATTCCATGCTGCTGTGTCCGCAAGGAGGAATTTGGGCTCCTCTGTGAAACACCAATGTGCGTCACAAATGTAACCAGGGAGCTCCCCCAGGACGTCTGCGTACGCAGTCGGTTCCCAGATGTTTACATCCAGCGGGAGAAAGAGAAAAAGGACAGCTTTCCCAGGGACAATTCTGGACCTTTGGGACCATCCAGAATCACCATAGCCTAAACTTTGCACGGCCTGGGGACCACTCTTTCGCATGTCCAGCGATCCCCACTTCGAACCCTTTCTCAGCAGAGGCAGGCACTCTCTCAGTTGTACTAGATACCTCCGCAGAAGCTTCAGAGAAACGTGCTGCGTCATTCAGCTTGAAAGTGGGACGCGGATGGGAGAGTACACTTTCTCCCCGTTTGGAGGTGCCTTGCGCTTGGCTTCTAAGCTACCTGAAGAGCAATAGCGGCCCGACGTCTCTTCACGGCAGGATTGTCGTTGTGGGCCAAGGCTGCGTGTTCTCTAAAGCGAAAATTGTGCTGGCAATACTTTTCTAGAAACTTTTCTCACTGCACCACATGTTCAGCACTGGCCAAACGAAAGGGGACCTCAGGCCTGAAGGTAAGTTCCACTACTTCACATCGGGGGAGTGGGGTGTACAGTGGTTTCCATGAGGCCATACTGCACCTCAGAGGGCCTTAATTCTTCGATGCTCCTGGGGGCACACAGGATAGGAGATCGTTCACCTCTTTCGCATGATGACTTCTCTCCGTGCCGGAACGGCGGATCCTGGCTTCTGAGGAAACGTAGCCTTAAACGGGCCCCTGGAGAAAGCTCTTCACATTCATAGCCAGGGCAACGTACTGCTCTCTGGGTTGCCTACGTTGAGTGCTCCAGTCGTCAAAGAGCCTCGCAAAAGCAGCGCCGGGCAGACCCTCCCTGCCAGTCGAACGGCCCCCTTGAGTGAAAGAGAACTGCGGTGCCAATAGACACCGTGCTGACGACTGGCTCCAGGAGGAGATTCGGGACAGCACTCTCACAGAAGCGAAAGATAGGCTGTGGGCCCAGCTTGAGGAACAGTACGTTTTGCACACTTAACCCAGCTAGGCGTGAGCCAGAGAACCTTGGTCACTGAGGCCTACTTAAGGTACTGGCATACTTAACCCAGTAGATCCCATGCAGAGGTCCCCGTGCCCGAAAGTGCCTCCACGGAAAAGCCCTGTTCCTCCCGTGTGTTTCCTTGAGGCAATCAGGAACCACTGAGGATAACTACGTGAGCTCAGGTTTGAAACTGGGCGACCCTGGGCAAACCTTATTCCCCTCCGTGGTCGACGAGACCGTTGCGGGTCATAAGCTGCCTGAAGCACAGTCCTCGCGCCCACCTTCTCTTTGCTCTCTGAAGGCCTCACATGAGAAGTCTGAGTTTACTCGTGACGGAAGCAGTCTGAGTGTACTCGTGTGAGGCCTGCTGCTCTCAGTTCCCGGCTGGGAGCTTCAGCAGGAGCACTCTAGAGCTCGCCGACAAAAGAAATGTGAGTCCCCCCCGGGTCTCAAGTAAAAGTCCAGATTTCCCCCGTTAGGAACACCTCGGAGTGCCATAGGAGCGAAGAAGCATGCGTTAAGGGAATGCTTCAACAGGGTAAGGGATTTATTTCACGAGACACAGTGCACTCACTCACGTTGGTTGCAACAATTGTCAAAGGGCACTGTACGCCTTCCAACTCCTCTGTTGTGTTTGAGCCACAGGAAGTAAAGGCATTCGTTTGGTTAAGCTCCATGCACGTGCAACGATAATGGTGAAGCGCTGCCCTGTTCGCTTGAAAGCTCTCGTTTGTAACGGCCTTTCAACGGCCTCAACGTACGCAGTTCTAAACCGCCTTACATTCCGTGCTGGTGTGCCCCCAAGGAGGAATTTGGGCTCTTTTGTGAAACACCAATGTGCGTCACAAATGAAGCCAGGGGGCTCCCCCAGGACGGCTGCGTACGGCAGTCGGTTCCCAGATGTTTACTTCCAGCCGGAGAAAGAAAAAAAGGACAGTTTTCCGAGGGACAATTCTGGATCTTCGGGACCATCCAGAATCACCAAAGCGTAAACTTTGAACGGCCTGGGGAACGCTCTTTCGCATGTCCAGGGACCCCCACGTCAAAATCTTTCTCAGCAGAGGCAGGCACTATGTCACTTGCACTAGATAGCTCGGCAGAACCTTCCGAGAAACATGCTGCGTCATTCAGCTTGAGAGTGGGACGCGGATGGGAGAGTACGCTTTCTCCCCGTTTGGAGGTGCCTTGCGCTTGGCTTCGAAGCTGCCTGAACAGCACTAGCGGCCCGACGTCTCTTCACGGCAGGAATGTCGTTGTGGGCCAAGGCTGCGTGTTCTCCAAAGCGAAAACTCTGCTGGCAATACCTTTCTAGGAACTCCTCCCACGGTTCAGCTCTGGCCAAACGAAAGGGGACCTCAGGCCTCAAGGTAAGTTCCAGTGTTTCACGTCGGAGGAGTTGGGCGTGCAGTGGTTTGCATGAGGCCATACTGCACCACGGAGTGCCTTAACTCTTCGAGGCTCCTGGGGGCACACAGGATAGGAGCTCGTTCAACAATTTCGCATGATGACTTCTCTCCGTGCCGGAACGGCGGATCCTGGCTCCTGAGGAAACGTAACCTAAACAGGCCCCTGGAGAAAGCTCTTCACAGTCATAGCCAGGGCAACGTACTGCTCTCTGGGTTGACTAGGTTGAGTGCCCCAGTCGTCCAAGAGCCTCACGAAAGAAGCGCTGGGCAGACTCTTTTTGACTGTCGAACGGACTCCTTGACTGAAAGAGAACTGCAGTGTCAATAGGCACCGTGCTGAAGACTGGCTCCAGGAGGAGATTCCGGACAGCACTCCCACAGAAGCGAAAGGTAGGCTGTGGGCCCAGCCTGAGGAACAGTACGTTTTGCAAACTTAAGACAGCTAAGCATGAGCCAGAGAGCCTTGGTCACTGAGGCCTACCTAATGCACTGGCATACTTATCCTGTAGATCGACTGCAGAGGTCCCTGTGCCCAAAAGTGCCTCCGTGGAAGGGCCCTGTTCCTCCCGTGTGTTTCCTTGAGGCAATCAGGAACCACTGAGGATAACTACGTGAGCTCAGGTTTGAAACTGGGCGACCCTGGGCAAACCTTATTCCCCTCCGTGGTCGACGAGACCGTTGCGGGTCATAAGCTGCCTGAAGCACAGTCCTCGCGCCCACCTTCTCTTTGCTGTCTGAAGGCCTCACATGAGAAGTCTGAGTTTACTCGTGACGGAAGCAGTCTGAGTGTACTCGTGTGAGGCCTGCTGCTCTCAGTTCCCGGCTGGGAGCTTCAGCAGGAGCACTCTGGAGCTCGCCGACAAAAGAATTGTGAGCCCCCCACCCCCCCCGGCCTCAATTATAAGTCCAGATTTCCCCCGTTAGGAACACCTCGGAGTGCCATAGGAGCGAAGAAACATGCGTTAACGGAATGCTTCAGCAGTGTAAGGGATTCATTTCACGCGACACCGTGCACTCACGTTCGTTGTAACAACGGTCAAAGGGCACTGTATGCCTTCCAACTCCTCTGTTGTGTTTGAGCCACAGGAAGTAAATGCATTCGTTAGAATAAGCTCCATGCACGTGCCACGATGATGGCGAAGCGCTTCCCTGTTGAGAGCTTGAGAGCTCTCGTCTGTACGGCTCTCCAACGGCCTCAAGGTCCGCAGTTCTAAACAGCCTTACATTCCATGCTGCTGTGTCCGCAAGGAGGAATTTGGGCTCCTCTGTGAAACACCAATGTGCGTCACAAATGTAACCAGGGAGCTCCCCCAGGACGTCTGCGTACGCAGTCGGTTCCCAGATGTTTACATCCAGCGGGAGAAAGAGAAAAAGGACAGCTTTCCCAGGGACAATTCTGGACCTTTGGGACCATCCAGAATCACCATAGCCTAAACTTTGCACGGCCTGGGGAACACTCTTTCGCATGTCAGGCGATCCCCACTTCGAACCCTTTCTCAGCAGAGGCAGGCACTCTCTCAGTTGTACTAGATACCTCCGCAGAAGCTTCAGAGAAACGTGCTGCGTCATTCAGCTTGAAAGTGGGACGCGGATGGGAGAGTACACTTTCTCCCCGTTTGGAGGTGCCTTGCGCTTGGCTTCTAAGCTACCTGAAGAGCAATAGCGGCCCGACGTCTCTTCACGGCAGGATTGTCGTTGTGGGCCAAGGCTGCGTGTTCTCTAAAGCGAAAATTGTGCTGGCAATACTTTTCTAGAAACTTTTCTCACTGCACCACATGTTCAGCACTGGCCAAACGAAAGGGGACCTCAGGCCTGAAGGTAAGTTCCACTACTTCACATCGGGGGAGTGGGGTGTACAGTGGTTTCCATGAGGCCATACTGCACCTCAGAGGGCCTTAATTCTTCGATGCTCCTGGGGGCACACAGGATAGGAGATCGTTCACCTCTTTCGCATGATGACTTCTCTCCGTGCCGGAACGGCGGATCCTGGCTTCTGAGGAAACGTAGCCTTAAACGGGCCCCTGGAGAAAGCTCTTCACATTCATAGCCAGGGCAACGTACTGCTCTCTGGGTTGCCTACGTTGAGTGCTCCAGTCGTCAAAGAGCCTCGCAAAAGCAGCGCCGGGCAGACCCTCCCTGCCAGTCGAACGGCCCCCTTGAGTGAAAGAGAACTGCGGTGCCAATAGACACCGTGCTGACGACTGGCTCCAGGAGGAGATTCGGGACAGCACTCTCACAGAAGCGAAAGATAGGCTGTGGGCCCAGCTTGAGGAACAGTACGTTTTGCACACTTAACCCAGCTAGGCGTGAGCCAGAGAACCTTGGTCACTGAGGCCTACTTAAGGTACTGGCATACTTAACCCAGTAGATCCCATGCAGAGGTCCCCGTGCCCGAAAGTGCCTCCACGGAAAAGCCCTGTTCCTCCCGTGTGTTTCCTTGAGGCAATCAGGAACCACTGAGGATAACTACGTGAGCTCAGGTTTGAAACTGGGCGACCCTGGGCAAACCTTATTCCCCTCCGTGGTCGACGAGACCGTTGCGGGTCATAAGCTGCCTGAAGCACAGTCCTCGCGCCCACCTTCTCTTTGCTCTCTGAAGGCCTCACATGAGAAGTCTGAGTTTACTCGTGACGGAAGCAGTCTGAGTGTACTCGTGTGAGGCCTGCTGCTCTCAGTTCCCGGCTGGGAGCTTCAGCAGGAGCACTCTAGAGCTCGCCGACAAAAGAAATGTGAGTCCCCCCCGGGTCTCAAGTAAAAGTCCAGATTTCCCCCGTTAGGAACACCTCGGAGTGCCATAGGAGCGAAGAAGCATGCGTTAAGGGAATGCTTCAACAGGGTAAGGGATTTATTTCACGAGACACAGTGCACTCACTCACGTTGGTTGCAACAATTGTCAAAGGGCACTGTACGCCTTCCAACTCCTCTGTTGTGTTTGAGCCACAGGAAGTAAAGGCATTCGTTTGGTTAAGCTCCATGCACGTGCAACGATAATGGTGAAGCGCTGCCCTGTTCGCTTGAAAGCTCTCGTTTGTAACGGCCTTGCAACGGCCTCAACGTACGCAGTTCTAAACCGCCTTACATTCCGTGCTGGTGTGCCCCCAAGGAGGAATTTGGGCTCTTTTGTGAAACACCAATGTGCGTCACAAATGAAGCCAGGGGCCTCCCCCAGGACGGCTGCGTACGGCAGTCGGTTCCCAGATGTTTACTTCCAGCCGGAGAAAGAAAAAAAGGACAGTTTTCCGAGGGACAATTCTGGATCTTCGGGACCATCCAGAATCACCAAAGCGTAAACTTTGAACGGCCTGGGGAACGCTCTTTCGCATGTCCAGGGACCCCCACGTCAAAATCTTTCTCAGCAGAGGCAGGCACTATGTCACTTGCACTAGATAGCTCGGCAGAACCTTCCGAGAAACATGCTGCGTCATTCAGCTTGAGAGTGGGACGCGGATGGGAGAGTACGCTTTCTCCCCGTTTGGAGGTGCCTTGCGCTTGGCTTCGAAGCTGCCTGAACAGCACTAGCGGCCCGACGTCTCTTCACGGCAGGAATGTCGTTGTGGGCCAAGGCTGCGTGTTCTCCAAAGCGAAAACTCTGCTGGCAATACCTTTCTAGGAACTCCTCCCACGGTTCAGCTCTGGCCAAACGAAAGGGGACCTCAGGCCTCAAGGTAAGTTCCAGTGTTTCACGTCGGAGGAGTTGGGCGTGCAGTGGTTTGCATGAGGCCATACTGCACCACGGAGTGCCTTAACTCTTCGAGGCTCCTGGGGGCACACAGGATAGGAGCTCGTTCAACAATTTCGCATGATGACTTCTCTCCGTGCCGGAACGGCGGATCCTGGCTCCTGAGGAAACGTAACCTAAACAGGCCCCTGGAGAAAGCTCTTCACAGTCATAGCCAGGGCAACGTACTGCTCTCTGGGTTGACTAGGTTGAGTGCCCCAGTCGTCCAAGAGCCTCACGAAAGAAGCGCTGGGCAGACTCTTTTTGACTGTCGAACGGACTCCTTGACTGAAAGAGAACTGCAGTGTCAATAGGCACCGTGCTGAAGACTGGCTCCAGGAGGAGATTCCGGACAGCACTCCCACAGAAGCGAAAGGTAGGCTGTGGGCCCAGCCTGAGGAACAGTACGTTTTGCAAACTTAAGACAGCTAAGCATGAGCCAGAGAGCCTTGGTCACTGAGGCCTACCTAATGCACTGGCATACTTATCCTGTAGATCGACTGCAGAGGTCCCTGTGCCCAAAAGTGCCTCCGTGGAAGGGCCCTGTTCCTCCCGTGTGTTTCCTTGAGGCAATCAGGAACCACTGAGGATAACTACGTGAGCTCAGGTTTGAAACTGGGCGACCCTGGGCAAACCTTATTCCCCTCCGTGGTCGACGAGACCGTTGCGGGTCATAAGCTGCCTGAAGCACAGTCCTCGCGCCCACCTTCTCTTTGCTGTCTGAAGGCCTCACATAAGAAGTCTGAGTTTACTCGTGACGGAAGCAGTCTGAGTGTACTCGTGTGAGGCCTGCTGCTCTCAGTTCCCGGCTGGGAGCTTCAGCAGGAGCACTCTGGAGCTCGCCGACAAAAGAATTGTGAGCCCCCCACCCCCCCCGGCCTCAATTATAAGTCCAGATTTCCCCCGTTAGGAACACCTCGGAGTGCCATAGGAGCGAAGAAACATGCGTTAACGGAATGCTTCAGCAGTGTAAGGGATTCATTTCACGCGACACCGTGCACTCACGTTCGTTGTAACAACGGTCAAAGGGCACTGTATGCCTTCCAACTCCTCTGTTGTGTTTGAGCCACAGGAAGTAAATGCATTCGTTAGAATAAGCTCCATGCACGTGCCACGATGATGGCGAAGCGCTTCCCTGTTGAGAGCTTGAGAGCTCTCGTCTGTACGGCTCTCCAACGGCCTCAAGGTCCGCAGTTCTAAACAGCCTTACATTCCATGCTGCTGTGTCCGCAAGGAGGAATTTGGGCTCCTCTGTGAAACACCAATGTGCGTCACAAATGTAACCAGGGAGCTCCCCCAGGACGTCTGCGTACGCAGTCGGTTCCCAGATGTTTACATCCAGCGGGAGAAAGAGAAAAAGGACAGCTTTCCCAGGGACAATTCTGGACCTTTGGGACCATCCAGAATCACCATAGCCTAAACTTTGCACGGCCTGGGGAACACTCTTTCGCATGTCAGGCGATCCCCACTTCGAACCCTTTCTCAGCAGAGGCAGGCACTCTCTCAGTTGTACTAGATACCTCCGCAGAAGCTTCAGAGAAACGTGCTGCGTCATTCAGCTTGAAAGTGGGACGCGGATGGGAGAGTACACTTTCTCCCCGTTTGGAGGTGCCTTGCGCTTGGCTTCTAAGCTACCTGAAGAGCAATAGCGGCCCGACGTCTCTTCACGGCAGGATTGTCGTTGTGGGCCAAGGCTGCGTGTTCTCTAAAGCGAAAATTGTGCTGGCAATACTTTTCTAGAAACTTTTCTCACTGCACCACATGTTCAGCACTGGCCAAACGAAAGGGGACCTCAGGCCTGAAGGTAAGTTCCACTACTTCACATCGGGGGAGTGGGGTGTACAGTGGTTTCCATGAGGCCATACTGCACCTCAGAGGGCCTTAATTCTTCGATGCTCCTGGGGGCACACAGGATAGGAGATCGTTCACCTCTTTCGCATGATGACTTCTCTCCGTGCCGGAACGGCGGATCCTGGCTTCTGAGGAAACGTAGCCTTAAACGGGCCCCTGGAGAAAGCTCTTCACATTCATAGCCAGGGCAACGTACTGCTCTCTGGGTTGCCTACGTTGAGTGCTCCAGTCGTCAAAGAGCCTCGCAAAAGCAGCGCCGGGCAGACCCTCCCTGCCAGTCGAACGGCCCCCTTGAGTGAAAGAGAACTGCGGTGCCAATAGACACCGTGCTGACGACTGGCTCCAGGAGGAGATTCGGGACAGCACTCTCACAGAAGCGAAAGATAGGCTGTGGGCCCAGCTTGAGGAACAGTACGTTTTGCACACTTAACCCAGCTAGGCGTGAGCCAGAGAACCTTGGTCACTGAGGCCTACTTAAGGTACTGGCATACTTAACCCAGTAGATCCCATGCAGAGGTCCCCGTGCCCGAAAGTGCCTCCACGGAAAAGCCCTGTTCCTCCCGTGTGTTTCCTTGAGGCAATCAGGAACCACTGAGGATAACTACGTGAGCTCAGGTTTGAAACTGGGCGACCCTGGGCAAACCTTATTCCCCTCCGTGGTCGACGAGACCGTTGCGGGTCATAAGCTGCCTGAAGCACAGTCCTCGCGCCCACCTTCTCTTTGCTCTCTGAAGGCCTCACATGAGAAGTCTGAGTTTACTCGTGACGGAAGCAGTCTGAGTGTACTCGTGTGAGGCCTGCTGCTCTCAGTTCCCGGCTGGGAGCTTCAGCAGGAGCACTCTGGAGCTCGCCGACAAAAGAAATGTGAGTCCCCCCCGGGCCTCAAGTAAAAGTCCAGATTTCCCCCGTTAGGAACACCTCGGAGTGCCATAGGAGCGAAGAAGCATGCGTTAAGGGAATGCTTCAACAGGGTAAGGGATTTATTTCACGAGACACAGTGCACTCACTCACGTTGGTTGCAACAATTGTCAAAGGGCACTGTACGCCTTCCAACTCCTCTGTTGTGTTTGAGCCACAGGAAGTAAAGGCATTCGTTTGGTTAAGCTCCATGCACGTGCAACGATAATGGTGAAGCGCTGCGCGGTTCGCTTGAAAGCTCTCGTTTGTAACGGCCTTCCAACGGCCTCAACGTACGCAGTTCTAAACCGCCTTACATTCCGTGCTGGTGTGCCCCCAAGGAGGAATTTGGGCTCTTTTGTGAAACACCAATGTGCGTCACAAATGTAACCAGGGAGCTCCCCCAGGACGTCTGCGTACGCAGTCGGTTCCCAGATGTTTACATCCAGCGGGAGAAAGAGAAAAAGGACAGCTTTCCCAGGGACAATTCTGGACCTTTGGGACCATCCAGAATCACCATAGCCTAAACTTTGCACGGCCTGGGGAACACTCTTTCGCATGTCCAGCGATCCCCACTTCGAACCCTTTCTCAGCAGAGGCAGGCACTCTCTCAGTTGTACTAGATACCTCCGCAGAAGCTTCAGAGAAACGTGCTGCGTCATTCAGCTTGAAAGTGGGACGCGGATGGGAGAGTACACTTTCTCCCCGTTTGGAGGTGCCTTGCGCTTGGCTTCTAAGCTACCTGAAGAGCAATAGCGGCCCGACGTCTCTTCACGGCAGGATTGTCGTTGTGGGCCAAGGCTGCGTGTTCTCTAAAGCGAAAATTGTGCTGGCAATACTTTTCTAGAAACTTTTCTCACTGCACCACATGTTCAGCACTGGCCAAACGAAAGGGGACCTCAGGCCTGAAGGTAAGTTCCACTACTTCACATCGGGGGAGTGGGGTGTACAGTGGTTTCCATGAGGCCATACTGCACCTCAGAGGGCCTTAATTCTTCGATGCTCCTGGGGGCACACAGGATAGGAGATCGTTCACCTCTTTCGCATGATGACTTCTCTCCGTGCCGGAACGGCGGATCCTGGCTTCTGAGGAAACGTAGCCTTAAACGGGCCCCTGGAGAAAGCTCTTCACATTCATAGCCAGGGCAACGTACTGCTCTCTGGGTTGCCTACGTTGAGTGCTCCAGTCGTCAAAGAGCCTCGCAAAAGCAGCGCCGGGCAGACCCTCCCTGCCAGTCGAACGGCCCCCTTGAGTGAAAGAGAACTGCGGTGCCAATAGACACCGTGCTGACGACTGGCTCCAGGAGGAGATTCGGGACAGCACTCTCACAGAAGCGAAAGATAGGCTGTGGGCCCAGCTTGAGGAACAGTACGTTTTGCACACTTAACCCAGCTAGGCGTGAGCCAGAGAACCTTGGTCACTGAGGCCTACTTAAGGTACTGGCATACTTAACCCAGTAGATCCCATGCAGAGGTCCCCGTGCCCGAAAGTGCCTCCACGGAAAAGCCCTGTTCCTCCCGTGTGTTTCCTTGAGGCAATCAGGAACCACTGAGGATAACTACGTGAGCTCAGGTTTGAAACTGGGCGACCCTGGGCAAACCTTATTCCCCTCCGTGGTCGACGAGACCGTTGCGGGTCATAAGCTGCCTGAAGCACAGTCCTCGCGCCCACCTTCTCTTTGCTCTCTGAAGGCCTCACATGAGAAGTCTGAGTTTACTCGTGACGGAAGCAGTCTGAGTGTACTCGTGTGAGGCCTGCTGCTCTCAGTTCCCGGCTGGGAGCTTCAGCAGGAGCACTCTAGAGCTCGCCGACAAAAGAAATGTGAGTCCCCCCCGGGTCTCAAGTAAAAGTCCAGATTTCCCCCGTTAGGAACACCTCGGAGTGCCATAGGAGCGAAGAAGCATGCGTTAAGGGAATGCTTCAACAGGGTAAGGGATTTATTTCACGAGACACAGTGCACTCACTCACGTTGGTTGCAACAATTGTCAAAGGGCACTGTACGCCTTCCAACTCCTCTGTTGTGTTTGAGCCACAGGAAGTAAAGGCATTCGTTTGGTTAAGCTCCATGCACGTGCAACGATAATGGTGAAGCGCTGCCCTGTTCGCTTGAAAGCTCTCGTTTGTAACGGCCTTGCAACGGCCTCAACGTACGCAGTTCTAAACCGCCTTACATTCCGTGCTGGTGTGCCCCCAAGGAGGAATTTGGGCTCTTTTGTGAAACACCAATGTGCGTCACAAATGAAGCCAGGGGCCTCCCCCAGGACGGCTGCGTACGGCAGTCGGTTCCCAGATGTTTACTTCCAGCCGGAGAAAGAAAAAAAGGACAGTTTTCCGAGGGACAATTCTGGATCTTCGGGACCATCCAGAATCACCAAAGCGTAAACTTTGAACGGCCTGGGGAACGCTCTTTCGCATGTCCAGGGACCCCCACGTCAAAATCTTTCTCAGCAGAGGCAGGCACTATGTCACTTGCACTAGATAGCTCGGCAGAACCTTCCGAGAAACATGCTGCGTCATTCAGCTTGAGAGTGGGACGCGGATGGGAGAGTACGCTTTCTCCCCGTTTGGAGGTGCCTTGCGCTTGGCTTCGAAGCTGCCTGAACAGCACTAGCGGCCCGACGTCTCTTCACGGCAGGAATGTCGTTGTGGGCCAAGGCTGCGTGTTCTCCAAAGCGAAAACTCTGCTGGCAATACCTTTCTAGGAACTCCTCCCACGGTTCAGCTCTGGCCAAACGAAAGGGGACCTCAGGCCTCAAGGTAAGTTCCAGTGTTTCACGTCGGAGGAGTTGGGCGTGCAGTGGTTTGCATGAGGCCATACTGCACCACGGAGTGCCTTAACTCTTCGAGGCTCCTGGGGGCACACAGGATAGGAGCTCGTTCAACAATTTCGCATGATGACTTCTCTCCGTGCCGGAACGGCGGATCCTGGCTCCTGAGGAAACGTAACCTAAACAGGCCCCTGGAGAAAGCTCTTCACAGTCATAGCCAGGGCAACGTACTGCTCTCTGGGTTGACTAGGTTGAGTGCCCCAGTCGTCCAAGAGCCTCACGAAAGAAGCGCTGGGCAGACTCTTTTTGACTGTCGAACGGACTCCTTGACTGAAAGAGAACTGCAGTGTCAATAGGCACCGTGCTGAAGACTGGCTCCAGGAGGAGATTCCGGACAGCACTCCCACAGAAGCGAAAGGTAGGCTGTGGGCCCAGCCTGAGGAACAGTACGTTTTGCAAACTTAAGACAGCTAAGCATGAGCCAGAGAGCCTTGGTCACTGAGGCCTACCTAATGCACTGGCATACTTATCCTGTAGATCGACTGCAGAGGTCCCTGTGCCCAAAAGTGCCTCCGTGGAAGGGCCCTGTTCCTCCCGTGTGTTTCCTTGAGGCAATCAGGAACCACTGAGGATAACTACGTGAGCTCAGGTTTGAAACTGGGCGACCCTGGGCAAACCTTATTCCCCTCCGTGGTCGACGAGACCGTTGCGGGTCATAAGCTGCCTGAAGCACAGTCCTCGCGCCCACCTTCTCTTTGCTGTCTGAAGGCCTCACATAAGAAGTCTGAGTTTACTCGTGACGGAAGCAGTCTGAGTGTACTCGTGTGAGGCCTGCTGCTCTCAGTTCCCGGCTGGGAGCTTCAGCAGGAGCACTCTGGAGCTCGCCGACAAAAGAATTGTGAGCCCCCCACCCCCCCCGGCCTCAATTATAAGTCCAGATTTCCCCCGTTAGGAACACCTCGGAGTGCCATAGGAGCGAAGAAACATGCGTTAACGGAATGCTTCAGCAGTGTAAGGGATTCATTTCACGCGACACCGTGCACTCACGTTCGTTGTAACAACGGTCAAAGGGCACTGTATGCCTTCCAACTCCTCTGTTGTGTTTGAGCCACAGGAAGTAAATGCATTCGTTAGAATAAGCTCCATGCACGTGCCACGATGATGGCGAAGCGCTTCCCTGTTGAGAGCTTGAGAGCTCTCGTCTGTACGGCTCTCCAACGGCCTCAAGGTCCGCAGTTCTAAACAGCCTTACATTCCATGCTGCTGTGTCCGCAAGGAGGAATTTGGGCTCCTCTGTGAAACACCAATGTGCGTCACAAATGTAACCAGGGAGCTCCCCCAGGACGTCTGCGTACGCAGTCGGTTCCCAGATGTTTACATCCAGCGGGAGAAAGAGAAAAAGGACAGCTTTCCCAGGGACAATTCTGGACCTTTGGGACCATCCAGAATCACCATAGCCTAAACTTTGCACGGCCTGGGGAACACTCTTTCGCATGTCAGGCGATCCCCACTTCGAACCCTTTCTCAGCAGAGGCAGGCACTCTCTCAGTTGTACTAGATACCTCCGCAGAAGCTTCAGAGAAACGTGCTGCGTCATTCAGCTTGAAAGTGGGACGCGGATGGGAGAGTACACTTTCTCCCCGTTTGGAGGTGCCTTGCGCTTGGCTTCTAAGCTACCTGAAGAGCAATAGCGGCCCGACGTCTCTTCACGGCAGGATTGTCGTTGTGGGCCAAGGCTGCGTGTTCTCTAAAGCGAAAATTGTGCTGGCAATACTTTTCTAGAAACTTTTCTCACTGCACCACATGTTCAGCACTGGCCAAACGAAAGGGGACCTCAGGCCTGAAGGTAAGTTCCACTACTTCACATCGGGGGAGTGGGGTGTACAGTGGTTTCCATGAGGCCATACTGCACCTCAGAGGGCCTTAATTCTTCGATGCTCCTGGGGGCACACAGGATAGGAGATCGTTCACCTCTTTCGCATGATGACTTCTCTCCGTGCCGGAACGGCGGATCCTGGCTTCTGAGGAAACGTAGCCTTAAACGGGCCCCTGGAGAAAGCTCTTCACATTCATAGCCAGGGCAACGTACTGCTCTCTGGGTTGCCTACGTTGAGTGCTCCAGTCGTCAAAGAGCCTCGCAAAAGCAGCGCCGGGCAGACCCTCCCTGCCAGTCGAACGGCCCCCTTGAGTGAAAGAGAACTGCGGTGCCAATAGACACCGTGCTGACGACTGGCTCCAGGAGGAGATTCGGGACAGCACTCTCACAGAAGCGAAAGATAGGCTGTGGGCCCAGCTTGAGGAACAGTACGTTTTGCACACTTAACCCAGCTAGGCGTGAGCCAGAGAACCTTGGTCACTGAGGCCTACTTAAGGTACTGGCATACTTAACCCAGTAGATCCCATGCAGAGGTCCCCGTGCCCGAAAGTGCCTCCACGGAAAAGCCCTGTTCCTCCCGTGTGTTTCCTTGAGGCAATCAGGAACCACTGAGGATAACTACGTGAGCTCAGGTTTGAAACTGGGCGACCCTGGGCAAACCTTATTCCCCTCCGTGGTCGACGAGACCGTTGCGGGTCATAAGCTGCCTGAAGCACAGTCCTCGCGCCCACCTTCTCTTTGCTCTCTGAAGGCCTCACATGAGAAGTCTGAGTTTACTCGTGACGGAAGCAGTCTGAGTGTACTCGTGTGAGGCCTGCTGCTCTCAGTTCCCGGCTGGGAGCTTCAGCAGGAGCACTCTGGAGCTCGCCGACAAAAGAAATGTGAGTCCCCCCCGGGCCTCAAGTAAAAGTCCAGATTTCCCCCGTTAGGAACACCTCGGAGTGCCATAGGAGCGAAGAAGCATGCGTTAAGGGAATGCTTCAACAGGGTAAGGGATTTATTTCACGAGACACAGTGCACTCACTCACGTTGGTTGCAACAATTGTCAAAGGGCACTGTACGCCTTCCAACTCCTCTGTTGTGTTTGAGCCACAGGAAGTAAAGGCATTCGTTTGGTTAAGCTCCATGCACGTGCAACGATAATGGTGAAGCGCTGCGCGGTTCGCTTGAAAGCTCTCGTTTGTAACGGCCTTCCAACGGCCTCAACGTACGCAGTTCTAAACCGCCTTACATTCCGTGCTGGTGTGCCCCCAAGGAGGAATTTGGGCTCTTTTGTGAAACACCAATGTGCGTCACAAATGTAACCAGGGAGCTCCCCCAGGACGTCTGCGTACGCAGTCGGTTCCCAGATGTTTACATCCAGCGGGAGAAAGAGAAAAAGGACAGCTTTCCCAGGGACAATTCTGGACCTTTGGGACCATCCAGAATCACCATAGCCTAAACTTTGCACGGCCTGGGGAACACTCTTTCGCATGTCCAGCGATCCCCACTTCGAACCCTTTCTCAGCAGAGGCAGGCACTCTCTCAGTTGTACTAGATACCTCCGCAGAAGCTTCAGAGAAACGTGCTGCGTCATTCAGCTTGAAAGTGGGACGCGGATGGGAGAGTACACTTTCTCCCCGTTTGGAGGTGCCTTGCGCTTGGCTTCTAAGCTACCTGAAGAGCAATAGCGGCCCGACGTCTCTTCACGGCAGGATTGTCGTTGTGGGCCAAGGCTGCGTGTTCTCTAAAGCGAAAATTGTGCTGGCAATACTTTTCTAGAAACTTTTCTCACTGCACCACATGTTCAGCACTGGCCAAACGAAAGGGGACCTCAGGCCTGAAGGTAAGTTCCACTACTTCACATCGGGGGAGTGGGGTGTACAGTGGTTTCCATGAGGCCATACTGCACCTCAGAGGGCCTTAATTCTTCGATGCTCCTGGGGGCACACAGGATAGGAGATCGTTCACCTCTTTCGCATGATGACTTCTCTCCGTGCCGGAACGGCGGATCCTGGCTTCTGAGGAAACGTAGCCTTAAACGGGCCCCTGGAGAAAGCTCTTCACATTCATAGCCAGGGCAACGTACTGCTCTCTGGGTTGCCTACGTTGAGTGCTCCAGTCGTCAAAGAGCCTCGCAAAAGCAGCGCCGGGCAGACCCTCCCTGCCAGTCGAACGGCCCCCTTGAGTGAAAGAGAACTGCGGTGCCAATAGACACCGTGCTGACGACTGGCTCCAGGAGGAGATTCGGGACAGCACTCTCACAGAAGCGAAAGATAGGCTGTGGGCCCAGCTTGAGGAACAGTACGTTTTGCACACTTAACCCAGCTAGGCGTGAGCCAGAGAACCTTGGTCACTGAGGCCTACTTAAGGTACTGGCATACTTAACCCAGTAGATCCCATGCAGAGGTCCCCGTGCCCGAAAGTGCCTCCACGGAAAAGCCCTGTTCCTCCCGTGTGTTTCCTTGAGGCAATCAGGAACCACTGAGGATAACTACGTGAGCTCAGGTTTGAAACTGGGCGACCCTGGGCAAACCTTATTCCCCTCCGTGGTCGACGAGACCGTTGCGGGTCATAAGCTGCCTGAAGCACAGTCCTCGCGCCCACCTTCTCTTTGCTCTCTGAAGGCCTCACATGAGAAGTCTGAGTTTACTCGTGACGGAAGCAGTCTGAGTGTACTCGTGTGAGGCCTGCTGCTCTCAGTTCCCGGCTGGGAGCTTCAGCAGGAGCACTCTAGAGCTCGCCGACAAAAGAAATGTGAGTCCCCCCCGGGTCTCAAGTAAAAGTCCAGATTTCCCCCGTTAGGAACACCTCGGAGTGCCATAGGAGCGAAGAAGCATGCGTTAAGGGAATGCTTCAACAGGGTAAGGGATTTATTTCACGAGACACAGTGCACTCACTCACGTTGGTTGCAACAATTGTCAAAGGGCACTGTACGCCTTCCAACTCCTCTGTTGTGTTTGAGCCACAGGAAGTAAAGGCATTCGTTTGGTTAAGCTCCATGCACGTGCAACGATAATGGTGAAGCGCTGCCCTGTTCGCTTGAAAGCTCTCGTTTGTAACGGCCTTTCAACGGCCTCAACGTACGCAGTTCTAAACCGCCTTACATTCCGTGCTGGTGTGCCCCCAAGGAGGAATTTGGGCTCTTTTGTGAAACACCAATGTGCGTCACAAATGAAGCCAGGGGCCTCCCCCAGGACGGCTGCGTACGGCAGTCGGTTCCCAGATGTTTACTTCCAGCCGGAGAAAGAAAAAAAGGACAGTTTTCCGAGGGACAATTCTGGATCTTCGGGACCATCCAGAATCACCAAAGCGTAAACTTTGAACGGCCTGGGGAACGCTCTTTCGCATGTCCAGGGACCCCCACGTCAAAATCTTTCTCAGCAGAGGCAGGCACTATGTCACTTGCACTAGATAGCTCGGCAGAACCTTCCGAGAAACATGCTGCGTCATTCAGCTTGAGAGTGGGACGCGGATGGGAGAGTACGCTTTCTCCCCGTTTGGAGGTGCCTTGCGCTTGGCTTCGAAGCTGCCTGAACAGCACTAGCGGCCCGACGTCTCTTCACGGCAGGAATGTCGTTGTGGGCCAAGGCTGCGTGTTCTCCAAAGCGAAAACTCTGCTGGCAATACCTTTCTAGGAACTCCTCCCACGGTTCAGCTCTGGCCAAACGAAAGGGGACCTCAGGCCTCAAGGTAAGTTCCAGTGTTTCACGTCGGAGGAGTTGGGCGTGCAGTGGTTTGCATGAGGCCATACTGCACCACGGAGTGCCTTAACTCTTCGAGGCTCCTGGGGGCACACAGGATAGGAGCTCGTTCAACAATTTCGCATGATGACTTCTCTCCGTGCCGGAACGGCGGATCCTGGCTCCTGAGGAAACGTAACCTAAACAGGCCCCTGGAGAAAGCTCTTCACAGTCATAGCCAGGGCAACGTACTGCTCTCTGGGTTGACTAGGTTGAGTGCCCCAGTCGTCCAAGAGCCTCACGAAAGAAGCGCTGGGCAGACTCTTTTTGACTGTCGAACGGACTCCTTGACTGAAAGAGAACTGCAGTGTCAATAGGCACCGTGCTGAAGACTGGCTCCAGGAGGAGATTCCGGACAGCACTCCCACAGAAGCGAAAGGTAGGCTGTGGGCCCAGCCTGAGGAACAGTACGTTTTGCAAACTTAAGACAGCTAAGCATGAGCCAGAGAGCCTTGGTCACTGAGGCCTACCTAATGCACTGGCATACTTATCCTGTAGATCGACTGCAGAGGTCCCTGTGCCCAAAAGTGCCTCCGTGGAAGGGCCCTGTTCCTCCCGTGTGTTTCCTTGAGGCAATCAGGAACCACTGAGGATAACTACGTGAGCTCAGGTTTGAAACTGGGCGACCCTGGGCAAACCTTATTCCCCTCCGTGGTCGACGAGACCGTTGCGGGTCATAAGCTGCCTGAAGCACAGTCCTCGCGCCCACCTTCTCTTTGCTGTCTGAAGGCCTCACATAAGAAGTCTGAGTTTACTCGTGACGGAAGCAGTCTGAGTGTACTCGTGTGAGGCCTGCTGCTCTCAGTTCCCGGCTGGGAGCTTCAGCAGGAGCACTCTGGAGCTCGCCGACAAAAGAATTGTGAGCCCCCCACCCCCCCCGGCCTCAATTATAAGTCCAGATTTCCCCCGTTAGGAACACCTCGGAGTGCCATAGGAGCGAAGAAACATGCGTTAACGGAATGCTTCAGCAGTGTAAGGGATTCATTTCACGCGACACCGTGCACTCACGTTCGTTGTAACAACGGTCAAAGGGCACTGTATGCCTTCCAACTCCTCTGTTGTGTTTGAGCCACAGGAAGTAAATGCATTCGTTAGAATAAGCTCCATGCACGTGCCACGATGATGGCGAAGCGCTTCCCTGTTGAGAGCTTGAGAGCTCTCGTCTGTACGGCTCTCCAACGGCCTCAAGGTCCGCAGTTCTAAACAGCCTTACATTCCATGCTGCTGTGTCCGCAAGGAGGAATTTGGGCTCCTCTGTGAAACACCAATGTGCGTCACAAATGTAACCAGGGAGCTCCCCCAGGACGTCTGCGTACGCAGTCGGTTCCCAGATGTTTACATCCAGCGGGAGAAAGAGAAAAAGGACAGCTTTCCCAGGGACAATTCTGGACCTTTGGGACCATCCAGAATCACCATAGCCTAAACTTTGCACGGCCTGGGGAACACTCTTTCGCATGTCAGGCGATCCCCACTTCGAACCCTTTCTCAGCAGAGGCAGGCACTCTCTCAGTTGTACTAGATACCTCCGCAGAAGCTTCAGAGAAACGTGCTGCGTCATTCAGCTTGAAAGTGGGACGCGGATGGGAGAGTACACTTTCTCCCCGTTTGGAGGTGCCTTGCGCTTGGCTTCTAAGCTACCTGAAGAGCAATAGCGGCCCGACGTCTCTTCACGGCAGGATTGTCGTTGTGGGCCAAGGCTGCGTGTTCTCTAAAGCGAAAATTGTGCTGGCAATACTTTTCTAGAAACTTTTCTCACTGCACCACATGTTCAGCACTGGCCAAACGAAAGGGGACCTCAGGCCTGAAGGTAAGTTCCACTACTTCACATCGGGGGAGTGGGGTGTACAGTGGTTTCCATGAGGCCATACTGCACCTCAGAGGGCCTTAATTCTTCGATGCTCCTGGGGGCACACAGGATAGGAGATCGTTCACCTCTTTCGCATGATGACTTCTCTCCGTGCCGGAACGGCGGATCCTGGCTTCTGAGGAAACGTAGCCTTAAACGGGCCCCTGGAGAAAGCTCTTCACATTCATAGCCAGGGCAACGTACTGCTCTCTGGGTTGCCTACGTTGAGTGCTCCAGTCGTCAAAGAGCCTCGCAAAAGCAGCGCCGGGCAGACCCTCCCTGCCAGTCGAACGGCCCCCTTGAGTGAAAGAGAACTGCGGTGCCAATAGACACCGTGCTGACGACTGGCTCCAGGAGGAGATTCGGGACAGCACTCTCACAGAAGCGAAAGATAGGCTGTGGGCCCAGCTTGAGGAACAGTACGTTTTGCACACTTAACCCAGCTAGGCGTGAGCCAGAGAACCTTGGTCACTGAGGCCTACTTAAGGTACTGGCATACTTAACCCAGTAGATCCCATGCAGAGGTCCCCGTGCCCGAAAGTGCCTCCACGGAAAAGCCCTGTTCCTCCCGTGTGTTTCCTTGAGGCAATCAGGAACCACTGAGGATAACTACGTGAGCTCAGGTTTGAAACTGGGCGACCCTGGGCAAACCTTATTCCCCTCCGTGGTCGACGAGACCGTTGCGGGTCATAAGCTGCCTGAAGCACAGTCCTCGCGCCCACCTTCTCTTTGCTCTCTGAAGGCCTCACATGAGAAGTCTGAGTTTACTCGTGACGGAAGCAGTCTGAGTGTACTCGTGTGAGGCCTGCTGCTCTCAGTTCCCGGCTGGGAGCTTCAGCAGGAGCACTCTAGAGCTCGCCGACAAAAGAAATGTGAGTCCCCCCCGGGTCTCAAGTAAAAGTCCAGATTTCCCCCGTTAGGAACACCTCGGAGTGCCATAGGAGCGAAGAAGCATGCGTTAAGGGAATGCTTCAACAGGGTAAGGGACTTATTTCACGAGACACAGTGCACTCACTCACGTTGGTTGCAACAATTGTCAAAGGGCACTGTACGCCTTCCAACTCCTCTGTTGTGTTTGAGCCACAGGAAGTAAAGGCATTCGTTTGGTTAAGCTCCATGCACGTGCAACGATAATGGTGAAGCGCTGCCCTGTTCGCTTGAAAGCTCTCGTTTGTAACGGCCTTTCAACGGCCTCAACGTACGCAGTTCTAAACCGCCTTACATTCCGTGCTGGTGTGCCCCCAAGGAGGAATTTGGGCTCTTTTGTGAAACACCAATGTGCGTCACAAATGAAGCCAGGGGGCTCCCCCAGGACGGCTGCGTACGGCAGTCGGTTCCCAGATGTTTACTTCCAGCCGGAGAAAGAAAAAAAGGACAGTTTTCCGAGGGACAATTCTGGATCTTCGGGACCATCCAGAATCACCAAAGCGTAAACTTTGAACGGCCTGGGGAACGCTCTTTCGCATGTCCAGGGACCCCCACGTCAAAATCTTTCTCAGCAGAGGCAGGCACTATGTCACTTGCACTAGATAGCTCGGCAGAACCTTCCGAGAAACATGCTGCGTCATTCAGCTTGAGAGTGGGACGCGGATGGGAGAGTACGCTTTCTCCCCGTTTGGAGGTGCCTTGCGCTTGGCTTCGAAGCTGCCTGAACAGCACTAGCGGCCCGACGTCTCTTCACGGCAGGAATGTCGTTGTGGGCCAAGGCTGCGTGTTCTCCAAAGCGAAAACTCTGCTGGCAATACCTTTCTAGGAACTCCTCCCACGGTTCAGCTCTGGCCAAACGAAAGGGGACCTCAGGCCTCAAGGTAAGTTCCAGTGTTTCACGTCGGAGGAGTTGGGCGTGCAGTGGTTTGCATGAGGCCATACTGCACCACGGAGTGCCTTAACTCTTCGAGGCTCCTGGGGGCACACAGGATAGGAGCTCGTTCAACAATTTCGCATGATGACTTCTCTCCGTGCCGGAACGGCGGATCCTGGCTCCTGAGGAAACGTAACCTAAACAGGCCCCTGGAGAAAGCTCTTCACAGTCATAGCCAGGGCAACGTACTGCTCTCTGGGTTGACTAGGTTGAGTGCCCCAGTCGTCCAAGAGCCTCACGAAAGAAGCGCTGGGCAGACTCTTTTTGACTGTCGAACGGACTCCTTGACTGAAAGAGAACTGCAGTGTCAATAGGCACCGTGCTGAAGACTGGCTCCAGGAGGAGATTCCGGACAGCACTCCCACAGAAGCGAAAGGTAGGCTGTGGGCCCAGCCTGAGGAACAGTACGTTTTGCAAACTTAAGACAGCTAAGCATGAGCCAGAGAGCCTTGGTCACTGAGGCCTACCTAATGCACTGGCATACTTATCCTGTAGATCGACTGCAGAGGTCCCTGTGCCCAAAAGTGCCTCCGTGGAAGGGCCCTGTTCCTCCCGTGTGTTTCCTTGAGGCAATCAGGAACCACTGAGGATAACTACGTGAGCTCAGGTTTGAAACTGGGCGACCCTGGGCAAACCTTATTCCCCTCCGTGGTCGACGAGACCGTTGCGGGTCATAAGCTGCCTGAAGCACAGTCCTCGCGCCCACCTTCTCTTTGCTGTCTGAAGGCCTCACATAAGAAGTCTGAGTTTACTCGTGACGGAAGCAGTCTGAGTGTACTCGTGTGAGGCCTGCTGCTCTCAGTTCCCGGCTGGGAGCTTCAGCAGGAGCACTCTGGAGCTCGCCGACAAAAGAATTGTGAGCCCCCCACCCCCCCCGGCCTCAATTATAAGTCCAGATTTCCCCCGTTAGGAACACCTCGGAGTGCCATAGGAGCGAAGAAACATGCGTTAACGGAATGCTTCAGCAGTGTAAGGGATTCATTTCACGCGACACCGTGCACTCACGTTCGTTGTAACAACGGTCAAAGGGCACTGTATGCCTTCCAACTCCTCTGTTGTGTTTGAGCCACAGGAAGTAAATGCATTCGTTAGAATAAGCTCCATGCACGTGCCACGATGATGGCGAAGCGCTTCCCTGTTGAGAGCTTGAGAGCTCTCGTCTGTACGGCTCTCCAACGGCCTCAAGGTCCGCAGTTCTAAACAGCCTTACATTCCATGCTGCTGTGTCCGCAAGGAGGAATTTGGGCTCCTCTGTGAAACACCAATGTGCGTCACAAATGTAACCAGGGAGCTCCCCCAGGACGTCTGCGTACGCAGTCGGTTCCCAGATGTTTACATCCAGCGGGAGAAAGAGAAAAAGGACAGCTTTCCCAGGGACAATTCTGGACCTTTGGGACCATCCAGAATCACCATAGCCTAAACTTTGCACGGCCTGGGGAACACTCTTTCGCATGTCAGGCGATCCCCACTTCGAACCCTTTCTCAGCAGAGGCAGGCACTCTCTCAGTTGTACTAGATACCTCCGCAGAAGCTTCAGAGAAACGTGCTGCGTCATTCAGCTTGAAAGTGGGACGCGGATGGGAGAGTACACTTTCTCCCCGTTTGGAGGTGCCTTGCGCTTGGCTTCTAAGCTACCTGAAGAGCAATAGCGGCCCGACGTCTCTTCACGGCAGGATTGTCGTTGTGGGCCAAGGCTGCGTGTTCTCTAAAGCGAAAATTGTGCTGGCAATACTTTTCTAGAAACTTTTCTCACTGCACCACATGTTCAGCACTGGCCAAACGAAAGGGGACCTCAGGCCTGAAGGTAAGTTCCACTACTTCACATCGGGGGAGTGGGGTGTACAGTGGTTTCCATGAGGCCATACTGCACCTCAGAGGGCCTTAATTCTTCGATGCTCCTGGGGGCACACAGGATAGGAGATCGTTCACCTCTTTCGCATGATGACTTCTCTCCGTGCCGGAACGGCGGATCCTGGCTTCTGAGGAAACGTAGCCTTAAACGGGCCCCTGGAGAAAGCTCTTCACATTCATAGCCAGGGCAACGTACTGCTCTCTGGGTTGCCTACGTTGAGTGCTCCAGTCGTCAAAGAGCCTCGCAAAAGCAGCGCCGGGCAGACCCTCCCTGCCAGTCGAACGGCCCCCTTGAGTGAAAGAGAACTGCGGTGCCAATAGACACCGTGCTGACGACTGGCTCCAGGAGGAGATTCGGGACAGCACTCTCACAGAAGCGAAAGATAGGCTGTGGGCCCAGCTTGAGGAACAGTACGTTTTGCACACTTAACCCAGCTAGGCGTGAGCCAGAGAACCTTGGTCACTGAGGCCTACTTAAGGTACTGGCATACTTAACCCAGTAGATCCCATGCAGAGGTCCCCGTGCCCGAAAGTGCCTCCACGGAAAAGCCCTGTTCCTCCCGTGTGTTTCCTTGAGGCAATCAGGAACCACTGAGGATAACTACGTGAGCTCAGGTTTGAAACTGGGCGACCCTGGGCAAACCTTATTCCCCTCCGTGGTCGACGAGACCGTTGCGGGTCATAAGCTGCCTGAAGCACAGTCCTCGCGCCCACCTTCTCTTTGCTCTCTGAAGGCCTCACATGAGAAGTCTGAGTTTACTCGTGACGGAAGCAGTCTGAGTGTACTCGTGTGAGGCCTGCTGCTCTCAGTTCCCGGCTGGGAGCTTCAGCAGGAGCACTCTAGAGCTCGCCGACAAAAGAAATGTGAGTCCCCCCCGGGTCTCAAGTAAAAGTCCAGATTTCCCCCGTTAGGAACACCTCGGAGTGCCATAGGAGCGAAGAAGCATGCGTTAAGGGAATGCTTCAACAGGGTAAGGGATTTATTTCACGAGACACAGTGCACTCACTCACGTTGGTTGCAACAATTGTCAAAGGGCACTGTACGCCTTCCAACTCCTCTGTTGTGTTTGAGCCACAGGAAGTAAAGGCATTCGTTTGGTTAAGCTCCATGCACGTGCAACGATAATGGTGAAGCGCTGCCCTGTTCGCTTGAAAGCTCTCGTTTGTAACGGCCTTTCAACGGCCTCAACGTACGCAGTTCTAAACCGCCTTACATTCCGTGCTGGTGTGCCCCCAAGGAGGAATTTGGGCTCTTTTGTGAAACACCAATGTGCGTCACAAATGAAGCCAGGGGGCTCCCCCAGGACGGCTGCGTACGGCAGTCGGTTCCCAGATGTTTACTTCCAGCCGGAGAAAGAAAAAAAGGACAGTTTTCCGAGGGACAATTCTGGATCTTCGGGACCATCCAGAATCACCAAAGCGTAAACTTTGAACGGCCTGGGGAACGCTCTTTCGCATGTCCAGGGACCCCCACGTCAAAATCTTTCTCAGCAGAGGCAGGCACTATGTCACTTGCACTAGATAGCTCGGCAGAACCTTCCGAGAAACATGCTGCGTCATTCAGCTTGAGAGTGGGACGCGGATGGGAGAGTACGCTTTCTCCCCGTTTGGAGGTGCCTTGCGCTTGGCTTCGAAGCTGCCTGAACAGCACTAGCGGCCCGACGTCTCTTCACGGCAGGAATGTCGTTGTGGGCCAAGGCTGCGTGTTCTCCAAAGCGAAAACTCTGCTGGCAATACCTTTCTAGGAACTCCTCCCACGGTTCAGCTCTGGCCAAACGAAAGGGGACCTCAGGCCTCAAGGTAAGTTCCAGTGTTTCACGTCGGAGGAGTTGGGCGTGCAGTGGTTTGCATGAGGCCATACTGCACCACGGAGTGCCTTAACTCTTCGAGGCTCCTGGGGGCACACAGGATAGGAGCTCGTTCAACAATTTCGCATGATGACTTCTCTCCGTGCCGGAACGGCGGATCCTGGCTCCTGAGGAAACGTAACCTAAACAGGCCCCTGGAGAAAGCTCTTCACAGTCATAGCCAGGGCAACGTACTGCTCTCTGGGTTGACTAGGTTGAGTGCCCCAGTCGTCCAAGAGCCTCACGAAAGAAGCGCTGGGCAGACTCTTTTTGACTGTCGAACGGACTCCTTGACTGAAAGAGAACTGCAGTGTCAATAGGCACCGTGCTGAAGACTGGCTCCAGGAGGAGATTCCGGACAGCACTCCCACAGAAGCGAAAGGTAGGCTGTGGGCCCAGCCTGAGGAACAGTACGTTTTGCAAACTTAAGACAGCTAAGCATGAGCCAGAGAGCCTTGGTCACTGAGGCCTACCTAATGCACTGGCATACTTATCCTGTAGATCGACTGCAGAGGTCCCTGTGCCCAAAAGTGCCTCCGTGGAAGGGCCCTGTTCCTCCCGTGTGTTTCCTTGAGGCAATCAGGAACCACTGAGGATAACTACGTGAGCTCAGGTTTGAAACTGGGCGACCCTGGGCAAACCTTATTCCCCTCCGTGGTCGACGAGACCGTTGCGGGTCATAAGCTGCCTGAAGCACAGTCCTCGCGCCCACCTTCTCTTTGCTGTCTGAAGGCCTCACATAAGAAGTCTGAGTTTACTCGTGACGGAAGCAGTCTGAGTGTACTCGTGTGAGGCCTGCTGCTCTCAGTTCCCGGCTGGGAGCTTCAGCAGGAGCACTCTGGAGCTCGCCGACAAAAGAATTGTGAGCCCCCCACCCCCCCCGGCCTCAATTATAAGTCCAGATTTCCCCCGTTAGGAACACCTCGGAGTGCCATAGGAGCGAAGAAACATGCGTTAACGGAATGCTTCAGCAGTGTAAGGGATTCATTTCACGCGACACCGTGCACTCACGTTCGTTGTAACAACGGTCAAAGGGCACTGTATGCCTTCCAACTCCTCTGTTGTGTTTGAGCCACAGGAAGTAAATGCATTCGTTAGAATAAGCTCCATGCACGTGCCACGATGATGGCGAAGCGCTTCCCTGTTGAGAGCTTGAGAGCTCTCGTCTGTACGGCTCTCCAACGGCCTCAAGGTCCGCAGTTCTAAACAGCCTTACATTCCATGCTGCTGTGTCCGCAAGGAGGAATTTGGGCTCCTCTGTGAAACACCAATGTGCGTCACAAATGTAACCAGGGAGCTCCCCCAGGACGTCTGCGTACGCAGTCGGTTCCCAGATGTTTACATCCAGCGGGAGAAAGAGAAAAAGGACAGCTTTCCCAGGGACAATTCTGGACCTTTGGGACCATCCAGAATCACCATAGCCTAAACTTTGCACGGCCTGGGGAACACTCTTTCGCATGTCCAGCGATCCCCACTTCGAACCCTTTCTCAGCAGAGGCAGGCACTCTCTCAGTTGTACTAGATACCTCCGCAGAAGCTTCAGAGAAACGTGCTGCGTCATTCAGCTTGAAAGTGGGACGCGGATGGGAGAGTACACTTTCTCCCCGTTTGGAGGTGCCTTGCGCTTGGCTTCTAAGCTACCTGAAGAGCAATAGCGGCCCGACGTCTCTTCACGGCAGGATTGTCGTTGTGGGCCAAGGCTGCGTGTTCTCTAAAGCGAAAATTGTGCTGGCAATACTTTTCTAGAAACTTTTCTCACTGCACCACATGTTCAGCACTGGCCAAACGAAAGGGGACCTCAGGCCTGAAGGTAAGTTCCACTACTTCACATCGGGGGAGTGGGGTGTACAGTGGTTTCCATGAGGCCATACTGCACCTCAGAGGGCCTTAATTCTTCGATGCTCCTGGGGGCACACAGGATAGGAGATCGTTCACCTCTTTCGCATGATGACTTCTCTCCGTGCCGGAACGGCGGATCCTGGCTTCTGAGGAAACGTAGCCTTAAACGGGCCCCTGGAGAAAGCTCTTCACATTCATAGCCAGGGCAACGTACTGCTCTCTGGGTTGCCTACGTTGAGTGCTCCAGTCGTCAAAGAGCCTCGCAAAAGCAGCGCCGGGCAGACCCTCCCTGCCAGTCGAACGGCCCCCTTGAGTGAAAGAGAACTGCGGTGCCAATAGACACCGTGCTGACGACTGGCTCCAGGAGGAGATTCGGGACAGCACTCTCACAGAAGCGAAAGATAGGCTGTGGGCCCAGCTTGAGGAACAGTACGTTTTGCACACTTAACCCAGCTAGGCGTGAGCCAGAGAACCTTGGTCACTGAGGCCTACTTAAGGTACTGGCATACTTAACCCAGTAGATCCCATGCAGAGGTCCCCGTGCCCGAAAGTGCCTCCACGGAAAAGCCCTGTTCCTCCCGTGTGTTTCCTTGAGGCAATCAGGAACCACTGAGGATAACTACGTGAGCTCAGGTTTGAAACTGGGCGACCCTGGGCAAACCTTATTCCCCTCCGTGGTCGACGAGACCGTTGCGGGTCATAAGCTGCCTGAAGCACAGTCCTCGCGCCCACCTTCTCTTTGCTCTCTGAAGGCCTCACATGAGAAGTCTGAGTTTACTCGTGACGGAAGCAGTCTGAGTGTACTCGTGTGAGGCCTGCTGCTCTCAGTTCCCGGCTGGGAGCTTCAGCAGGAGCACTCTAGAGCTCGCCGACAAAAGAAATGTGAGTCCCCCCCGGGTCTCAAGTAAAAGTCCAGATTTCCCCCGTTAGGAACACCTCGGAGTGCCATAGGAGCGAAGAAGCATGCGTTAAGGGAATGCTTCAACAGGGTAAGGGATTTATTTCACGAGACACAGTGCACTCACTCACGTTGGTTGCAACAATTGTCAAAGGGCACTGTACGCCTTCCAACTCCTCTGTTGTGTTTGAGCCACAGGAAGTAAAGGCATTCGTTTGGTTAAGCTCCATGCACGTGCAACGATAATGGTGAAGCGCTGCCCTGTTCGCTTGAAAGCTCTCGTTTGTAACGGCCTTTCAACGGCCTCAACGTACGCAGTTCTAAACCGCCTTACATTCCGTGCTGGTGTGCCCCCAAGGAGGAATTTGGGCTCTTTTGTGAAACACCAATGTGCGTCACAAATGAAGCCAGGGGGCTCCCCCAGGACGGCTGCGTACGGCAGTCGGTTCCCAGATGTTTACTTCCAGCCGGAGAAAGAAAAAAAGGACAGTTTTCCGAGGGACAATTCTGGATCTTCGGGACCATCCAGAATCACCAAAGCGTAAACTTTGAACGGCCTGGGGAACGCTCTTTCGCATGTCCAGGGACCCCCACGTCAAAATCTTTCTCAGCAGAGGCAGGCACTATGTCACTTGCACTAGATAGCTCGGCAGAACCTTCCGAGAAACATGCTGCGTCATTCAGCTTGAGAGTGGGACGCGGATGGGAGAGTACGCTTTCTCCCCGTTTGGAGGTGCCTTGCGCTTGGCTTCGAAGCTGCCTGAACAGCACTAGCGGCCCGACGTCTCTTCACGGCAGGAATGTCGTTGTGGGCCAAGGCTGCGTGTTCTCCAAAGCGAAAACTCTGCTGGCAATACCTTTCTAGGAACTCCTCCCACGGTTCAGCTCTGGCCAAACGAAAGGGGACCTCAGGCCTCAAGGTAAGTTCCAGTGTTTCACGTCGGAGGAGTTGGGCGTGCAGTGGTTTGCATGAGGCCATACTGCACCACGGAGTGCCTTAACTCTTCGAGGCTCCTGGGGGCACACAGGATAGGAGCTCGTTCAACAATTTCGCATGATGACTTCTCTCCGTGCCGGAACGGCGGATCCTGGCTCCTGAGGAAACGTAACCTAAACAGGCCCCTGGAGAAAGCTCTTCACAGTCATAGCCAGGGCAACGTACTGCTCTCTGGGTTGACTAGGTTGAGTGCCCCAGTCGTCCAAGAGCCTCACGAAAGAAGCGCTGGGCAGACTCTTTTTGACTGTCGAACGGACTCCTTGACTGAAAGAGAACTGCAGTGTCAATAGGCACCGTGCTGAAGACTGGCTCCAGGAGGAGATTCCGGACAGCACTCCCACAGAAGCGAAAGGTAGGCTGTGGGCCCAGCCTGAGGAACAGTACGTTTTGCAAACTTAAGACAGCTAAGCATGAGCCAGAGAGCCTTGGTCACTGAGGCCTACCTAATGCACTGGCATACTTATCCTGTAGATCGACTGCAGAGGTCCCTGTGCCCAAAAGTGCCTCCGTGGAAGGGCCCTGTTCCTCCCATGTGTTTCCTTGAGGCAATCAGGAACCACTGAGGATAACTACGTGAGCTCAGGTTTGAAACTGGGCGACCCTGGGCAAACCTTATTCCCCTCCGTGGTCGACGAGACCGTTGCGGGTCATAAGCTGCCTGAAGCACAGTCCTCGCGCCCACCTTCTCTTTGCTGTCTGAAGGCCTCACATAAGAAGTCTGAGTTTACTCGTGACGGAAGCAGTCTGAGTGTACTCGTGTGAGGCCTGCTGCTCTCAGTTCCCGGCTGGGAGCTTCAGCAGGAGCACTCTGGAGCTCGCCGACAAAAGAATTGTGAGCCCCCCACCCCCCCCGGCCTCAATTATAAGTCCAGATTTCCCCCGTTAGGAACACCTCGGAGTGCCATAGGAGCGAAGAAACATGCGTTAACGGAATGCTTCAGCAGTGTAAGGGATTCATTTCACGCGACACCGTGCACTCACGTTCGTTGTAACAACGGTCAAAGGGCACTGTATGCCTTCCAACTCCTCTGTTGTGTTTGAGCCACAGGAAGTAAATGCATTCGTTAGAATAAGCTCCATGCACGTGCCACGATGATGGCGAAGCGCTTCCCTGTTGAGAGCTTGAGAGCTCTCGTCTGTACGGCTCTCCAACGGCCTCAAGGTCCGCAGTTCTAAACAGCCTTACATTCCATGCTGCTGTGTCCGCAAGGAGGAATTTGGGCTCCTCTGTGAAACACCAATGTGCGTCACAAATGTAACCAGGGAGCTCCCCCAGGACGTCTGCGTACGCAGTCGGTTCCCAGATGTTTACATCCAGCGGGAGAAAGAGAAAAAGGACAGCTTTCCCAGGGACAATTCTGGACCTTTGGGACCATCCAGAATCACCATAGCCTAAACTTTGCACGGCCTGGGGAACACTCTTTCGCATGTCAGGCGATCCCCACTTCGAACCCTTTCTCAGCAGAGGCAGGCACTCTCTCAGTTGTACTAGATACCTCCGCAGAAGCTTCAGAGAAACGTGCTGCGTCATTCAGCTTGAAAGTGGGACGCGGATGGGAGAGTACACTTTCTCCCCGTTTGGAGGTGCCTTGCGCTTGGCTTCTAAGCTACCTGAAGAGCAATAGCGGCCCGACGTCTCTTCACGGCAGGATTGTCGTTGTGGGCCAAGGCTGCGTGTTCTCTAAAGCGAAAATTGTGCTGGCAATACTTTTCTAGAAACTTTTCTCACTGCACCACATGTTCAGCACTGGCCAAACGAAAGGGGACCTCAGGCCTGAAGGTAAGTTCCACTACTTCACATCGGGGGAGTGGGGTGTACAGTGGTTTCCATGAGGCCATACTGCACCTCAGAGGGCCTTAATTCTTCGATGCTCCTGGGGGCACACAGGATAGGAGATCGTTCACCTCTTTCGCATGATGACTTCTCTCCGTGCCGGAACGGCGGATCCTGGCTTCTGAGGAAACGTAGCCTTAAACGGGCCCCTGGAGAAAGCTCTTCACATTCATAGCCAGGGCAACGTACTGCTCTCTGGGTTGCCTACGTTGAGTGCTCCAGTCGTCAAAGAGCCTCGCAAAAGCAGCGCCGGGCAGACCCTCCCTGCCAGTCGAACGGCCCCCTTGAGTGAAAGAGAACTGCGGTGCCAATAGACACCGTGCTGACGACTGGCTCCAGGAGGAGATTCGGGACAGCACTCTCACAGAAGCGAAAGATAGGCTGTGGGCCCAGCTTGAGGAACAGTACGTTTTGCACACTTAACCCAGCTAGGCGTGAGCCAGAGAACCTTGGTCACTGAGGCCTACTTAAGGTACTGGCATACTTAACCCAGTAGATCCCATGCAGAGGTCCCCGTGCCCGAAAGTGCCTCCACGGAAAAGCCCTGTTCCTCCCGTGTGTTTCCTTGAGGCAATCAGGAACCACTGAGGATAACTACGTGAGCTCAGGTTTGAAACTGGGCGACCCTGGGCAAACCTTATTCCCCTCCGTGGTCGACGAGACCGTTGCGGGTCATAAGCTGCCTGAAGCACAGTCCTCGCGCCCACCTTCTCTTTGCTCTCTGAAGGCCTCACATGAGAAGTCTGAGTTTACTCGTGACGGAAGCAGTCTGAGTGTACTCGTGTGAGGCCTGCTGCTCTCAGTTCCCGGCTGGGAGCTTCAGCAGGAGCACTCTAGAGCTCGCCGACAAAAGAAATGTGAGTCCCCCCCGGGTCTCAAGTAAAAGTCCAGATTTCCCCCGTTAGGAACACCTCGGAGTGCCATAGGAGCGAAGAAGCATGCGTTAAGGGAATGCTTCAACAGGGTAAGGGATTTATTTCACGAGACACAGTGCACTCACTCACGTTGGTTGCAACAATTGTCAAAGGGCACTGTACGCCTTCCAACTCCTCTGTTGTGTTTGAGCCACAGGAAGTAAAGGCATTCGTTTGGTTAAGCTCCATGCACGTGCAACGATAATGGTGAAGCGCTGCCCTGTTCGCTTGAAAGCTCTCGTTTGTAACGGCCTTTCAACGGCCTCAACGTACGCAGTTCTAAACCGCCTTACATTCCGTGCTGGTGTGCCCCCAAGGAGGAATTTGGGCTCTTTTGTGAAACACCAATGTGCGTCACAAATGAAGCCAGGGGGCTCCCCCAGGACGGCTGCGTACGGCAGTCGGTTCCCAGATGTTTACTTCCAGCCGGAGAAAGAAAAAAAGGACAGTTTTCCGAGGGACAATTCTGGATCTTCGGGACCATCCAGAATCACCAAAGCGTAAACTTTGAACGGCCTGGGGAACGCTCTTTCGCATGTCCAGGGACCCCCACGTCAAAATCTTTCTCAGCAGAGGCAGGCACTATGTCACTTGCACTAGATAGCTCGGCAGAACCTTCCGAGAAACATGCTGCGTCATTCAGCTTGAGAGTGGGACGCGGATGGGAGAGTACGCTTTCTCCCCGTTTGGAGGTGCCTTGCGCTTGGCTTCGAAGCTGCCTGAACAGCACTAGCGGCCCGACGTCTCTTCACGGCAGGAATGTCGTTGTGGGCCAAGGCTGCGTGTTCTCCAAAGCGAAAACTCTGCTGGCAATACCTTTCTAGGAACTCCTCCCACGGTTCAGCTCTGGCCAAACGAAAGGGGACCTCAGGCCTCAAGGTAAGTTCCAGTGTTTCACGTCGGAGGAGTTGGGCGTGCAGTGGTTTGCATGAGGCCATACTGCACCACGGAGTGCCTTAACTCTTCGAGGCTCCTGGGGGCACACAGGATAGGAGCTCGTTCAACAATTTCGCATGATGACTTCTCTCCGTGCCGGAACGGCGGATCCTGGCTCCTGAGGAAACGTAACCTAAACAGGCCCCTGGAGAAAGCTCTTCACAGTCATAGCCAGGGCAACGTACTGCTCTCTGGGTTGACTAGGTTGAGTGCCCCAGTCGTCCAAGAGCCTCACGAAAGAAGCGCTGGGCAGACTCTTTTTGACTGTCGAACGGACTCCTTGACTGAAAGAGAACTGCAGTGTCAATAGGCACCGTGCTGAAGACTGGCTCCAGGAGGAGATTCCGGACAGCACTCCCACAGAAGCGAAAGGTAGGCTGTGGGCCCAGCCTGAGGAACAGTACGTTTTGCAAACTTAAGACAGCTAAGCATGAGCCAGAGAGCCTTGGTCACTGAGGCCTACCTAATGCACTGGCATACTTATCCTGTAGATCGACTGCAGAGGTCCCTGTGCCCAAAAGTGCCTCCGTGGAAGGGCCCTGTTCCTCCCGTGTGTTTCCTTGAGGCAATCAGGAACCACTGAGGATAACTACGTGAGCTCAGGTTTGAAACTGGGCGACCCTGGGCAAACCTTATTCCCCTCCGTGGTCGACGAGACCGTTGCGGGTCATAAGCTGCCTGAAGCACAGTCCTCGCGCCCACCTTCTCTTTGCTGTCTGAAGGCCTCACATAAGAAGTCTGAGTTTACTCGTGACGGAAGCAGTCTGAGTGTACTCGTGTGAGGCCTGCTGCTCTCAGTTCCCGGCTGGGAGCTTCAGCAGGAGCACTCTGGAGCTCGCCGACAAAAGAATTGTGAGCCCCCCACCCCCCCCCGGCCTCAATTATAAGTCCAGATTTCCCCCGTTAGGAACACCTCGGAGTGCCATAGGAGCGAAGAAACATGCGTTAACGGAATGCTTCAGCAGTGTAAGGGATTCATTTCACGCGACACCGTGCACTCACGTTCGTTGTAACAACGGTCAAAGGGCACTGTATGCCTTCCAACTCCTCTGTTGTGTTTGAGCCACAGGAAGTAAATGCATTCGTTAGAATAAGCTCCATGCACGTGCCACGATGATGGCGAAGCGCTTCCCTGTTGAGAGCTTGAGAGCTCTCGTCTGTACGGCTCTCCAACGGCCTCAAGGTCCGCAGTTCTAAACAGCCTTACATTCCATGCTGCTGTGTCCGCAAGGAGGAATTTGGGCTCCTCTGTGAAACACCAATGTGCGTCACAAATGTAACCAGGGAGCTCCCCCAGGACGTCTGCGTACGCAGTCGGTTCCCAGATGTTTACATCCAGCGGGAGAAAGAGAAAAAGGACAGCTTTCCCAGGGACAATTCTGGACCTTTGGGACCATCCAGAATCACCATAGCCTAAACTTTGCACGGGCCTGGGGAACACTCTTTCGCATGTCAGGCGATCCCCACTTCGAACCCTTTCTCAGCAGAGGCAGGCACTCTCTCAGTTGTACTAGATACCTCCGCAGAAGCTTCAGAGAAACGTGCTGCGTCATTCAGCTTGAAAGTGGGACGCGGATGGGAGAGTACACTTTCTCCCCGTTTGGAGGTGCCTTGCGCTTGGCTTCTAAGCTACCTGAAGAGCAATAGCGGCCCGACGTCTCTTCACGGCAGGATTGTCGTTGTGGGCCAAGGCTGCGTGTTCTCTAAAGCGAAAATTGTGCTGGCAATACTTTTCTAGAAACTTTTCTCACTGCACCACATGTTCAGCACTGGCCAAACGAAAGGGGACCTCAGGCCTGAAGGTAAGTTCCACTACTTCACATCGGGGGAGTGGGGTGTACAGTGGTTTCCATGAGGCCATACTGCACCTCAGAGGGCCTTAATTCTTCGATGCTCCTGGGGGCACACAGGATAGGAGATCGTTCACCTCTTTCGCATGATGAC